>NC_091068.1:88041202-88341917 GCF_000393655.2 Nicotiana sylvestris | reverse complement strand
GACAGTCTTGGAGAACTCTTTCGGTTGCGTCCTCGGGCAACAAGACGTAACCGGAAAGAAGGAGAAAGCAATCTACTACTTGAGCAAGAAATTCACCGGCTACGAGGCCAAATACACTCTGCTGGAAAGGACATGCTGCGCTCTCACGTGGGTTGCTCAAAAGCTGAGACATTATCTCCAAGCCCACACTACGTTCCTCATAAGCAGGTTGGATCCTTTGAAGTATATATTTCAGAAACCAATGCCTACTGGGAGACTGGCTAAATGGCAAATCTTGCTTACGGAATTCGACATAGTCTATGTCACTCGCACGGCAATGAAAGCCCAGGCGTTAGCAGATCATTTGGCCGAAAATCCGGTCGATGAGGAATACCAGCCATTGGATACCTACTTTCCAGATGAAGAAGTAAACACCGTAGAAGTGGTCTCGGAGGAAGCTCATGTTTGGAAGATGTTCTTTGATGGAGCCGTGAACGCCAAGGGTGTAGGGATTGGGGCAATTTTGATCTCGCCTTCTGGTCAGCATTATCCCGCCACAGCTAGACTTCGTTTCTTTTGCACAAATAATACAGCTGAGTATGAAGCCTGCATCATGGGCATGCATATGGCAATCGATCAGGATGTCAAAGATTTACTGATTATGGGAGACTCTGACCTGATTATCCGGCAAGTCCAAGGTGAATGGGAAACTCGGGATGTCAAGCTTATCCCTTACCGACAGCATGTGGAGGACCTCGGCAAGCGCTTTACATCAATAGAGTTCAGGTATATCCCGAGGTGTCACAATGAACTGGCAGACGCACTCGCTACTTTGGCTTCAATGCTACCCTACCCGGGCAACGCCCACGTCGATCCTTTGGAAATCTAAATCAGGGAAAGACACGGTTACTGCAACGTAATCGAGGCGGGATCAAATACGCAGCCTTGGTACCATGACATCAAGAGGTTCCTGAAGACGCAAGAATACCCCGAGCATGCTACTGGAGATCAAAAGAGAACCATTAGGCGGCATGCAAGTGGTTTCTTTCTGAGCGGTGAATTGTTGTACAAGAGGACCCCGGACCTCAACCTACTAAGATGTGTCGACGCCGAGGAGGCGAGAAAGATTATGCACGAAGTACACGCAGGTGTGTGTGGACCTCTCATGAACGGGTATGTCTTAGCAAAGAAAATCCTTCGAGCAGGTTATTACTGGATGACCATGGAAAAGGACTGTTTTAGCTTCGTTCGGAAGTGTCATCAGTGTCAGGTGCACGGTGATTTGATTCATGCACCTCCCACGGAACTGCATCCCATGTCTGCACCTTGGCCATTTGTCGCCTGGGGCATGGACGTTATTGGACCAATCGAACCAAAGGCTTCGAATGGACACAGGTTTATACTGGTTGCCATCGATTACTTCACAAAATGGGTAGAGGCTGTCACTCTCAAGTCGGTCACTAAAAAAGCTGTAGTGGATTTTGTACACTCAAATCTTATCTGTCGTTTCGGTATTCCTGCGACTATCATTACAGATAATGCAGCAAACTTGAACAGTCACTTGATGGGAGATGTATGCGAGCAATTCAAAATAACGCATAGGAATTCTACTCCTTATCGGCCAAAGGCCAATGGTGCTGTAGAAGCGGCGAATAAAAACATCAAGAAGATTTTGAGGAAAACCATCCAAAGTTCTCGACAGTGGCATGAGCAGTTACCATTTGCATTGTTGGGGTATCGCACTACGGTACGCACATCAGTAGGAGCGACTCCTTATCTTTTGGTTTATGGGACCGAGGCTGTAATACCGGCAGAGGTAGAAATTCCTTCGCTTCGAACCATTGTCGAAGCAGAAATCGAAGACAGCGAGTGGGTCAAGACTCGGTTAGAGCAATTGACTTTGATTGATGAAAAGCGAATGGCCGCGGTTTGTCACGGACAGTTGTACCAACGAAGGATGGCCCGTGCTTACAACAAGAAAGTCCGACCCAGGAATTTCGAAGTAGGTCAGTTGGTACTGAGGCGTATTCTGCCGCATCATGAGGAAGCAAAAGGGAAGTTTGCTCCAAATTGGAAAGGCCCATACATCATAAGGAAGATATTGCCGAGAGGAGCATTGTATCTAGGTGATATCGAAGGAAATGAACCCGAAACAGCAGTAAATGCGGATGCAGTCAAGAGATACTACGTCTGAATTATACTCCAGTAGTCTTGACACATTTGAAATGACGAAGGTTTTATTCCCCACTACTCCCCAAACACTACAAGCCTTTGAGCCGCTTACAAAAAAAAAAAAAACAAAACAAAACAAAACATTGATTGAGGCCTGAACTACGTTTGACTTGATTTCGAAAGGATACGTAGGCAGCCTCTCCCTGAGGTTCAGTCACACCAACAATAAAATCCCATTCACCCTGAAATTGAAATCGGGGCACGTCGAGTAGTTTAGAAGTTAGCATCATCTACATCTCTTTACCAAGCACAAGCCTTCAAATCAATTACCAAAGATCGTGGGAAGCCAATAAGCGTCACAAATGGAGACCGGCACACTCTGAATTGAGAGAGATAAAATGAGAGTCTCGTCGGTGAAAACCTTCGGGCACCGCGAGGCGACGGGAGTAGAGAGACCGAAATGAGAGAGCTTGTTTGGTAAAAACTCGCAAAGAGTGCTATCAAGCGATGACAGGAAGAGAAATGAGAGAGGTCAGCCGGCGAAAACCCGCAAAGGGCGCTGTTGGCCGAAGGAATGTCTCCACCTAAGAAGGTCTCGGCAAAGTTCCACCGGTTTGGAATCACAAATCCATTTTGGTTCAGGGAAACACAAATTCATGGAAGGTCAGGCGTCCAGTCCAAAAAGCATGTCATGTCCATTTAAAGCCAGCATTGTCTTCCTCAGATAAGTCTTTCTCGTCCCGAAGGTGATACTTTTTTTCTGAAATTTGTTTTTTTCTTTTCTTTGTTTTCTCTTCGAATCTCTTTCATGTTTAACCCCAAGTTCTAGATACACCGGAAAGGACAGGTGGCAAGTTTGTTTGCACGGAATTCCGTTTCATGAAGGAAAACACCTCATTTCGTTGGTACGTCTGTTTAAACCTGAAGAATCATGATGTTTGGCTGCGTTCGAAGTAAAGAGAAAAGAGAGAAATTTCCCCCAGCAAGACCGCTTCGGACAAATCCCCACAGAGTCTCCCCTTGTACAATCCCCCACAGAGTCTCCCCAATATTAAAAAAAATAAAAATAAAAAAAAATAAAATGGAATCTCCCCAGCACATCCCCAGCGAGTCCCTTTGTAAAATTTCCCCAACAAGCTTACCCCAACAAATCCTAGAATGACCGCTTTGAAACAAATCCCCAGCATGCCCCGTTGTACAAAAATCCACACAAAGAATCCACTTTGTAAATATTCCCCCACAGAGCTTCCTTTTGTACAAATCCCCACAGATTACCTCAAATAAAATCCCCGTCGAAAATCTCCAAGCAAAACGGGACACACAAAAAGAGAGAGAGAAAAAAAGAGGCCTTACGAGGCAAATCATAGCAAATCTGGAAATACAAGCCTGAGCAGTCTAAAGGGTTTCGCCATTCGAATCAAATCAATGGCGGAACTTCACAACAGAAATAAAGATGCAACAAAGCAACTGAGAACGATCTAGGTCACCAAACCGACCGTCATTTCCGAACTAACAATTGTTTCTTTGTCTGAAAAGTTGAAACAGGTATAATCCAAGACAACCGTGCAAGAAGCAGGTGCCGCCCAAAGAAGAAGGTACACGGGTACAAGAAATACTTTGGCAATGATGAATTCACTCGAAAGGTAAGTTTCCACGAAACTCCCTTTTATCTTCTACTAAAACAAGAAAATTCAAAAAAAAAAAAAAAGAGGTCAGTTAGTATCCTCGAACTTTGTCCCCAGCCAGTCAGCAGTAGGGTTTTAAACCCTAAACTCAAGCTTTTCCATGCAATCAGCATTAGGGTTTTAAACCCTAAACTGAATTTTTCCTTTAGTCAGCATTAGGGTTTTAAACCCTAAACTGAACTTTTTTTCATTCAGCCAGCATTAGGGTTTTAAACCCTAAACTGAGCTTTTCCATGCAATCAGCATTAGGGTTTTAAACCCTAAACTGAATTTTTCCTTTAGTCAGCATTAGGGTTTTAAACCCTAAACTGAACTTTTTTCATTCAGCCAGCATTAGGGTTTTAAACCCTAAACTGAGCTTTTCCATGCAATCAGCATTAGGGTTTTAAACCCTAAACTGAATTTTTTCCATGCAATCAGCATTAGGGTTTTAAACCCTAAACTGAACTCTTTCCTTTCAGTCAGCATTAGGGTTTTAAACCCTAAACTGAATTTTTCCTTTAGTCAGCATTAGGGTTTTAAACCCTAAACTGAACTTTTTTCCATTCAGCCAGCATTAGGGTTTTAAACCCTAAACTGAGCTTTTCCATGCAATCAGCATTAGGGTTTTAAACCCTAAACTGAATTTTTCCTTTAGTCATCATTAGGGTTTTAAACCCTAAACTGAACTTTTTTCCATTCAGCCAGCATTAGGGTTTTAAACCCTAAACTGAGCTTTTCCATGCAATCAACATTAGGGTTTTAAACCCTAAACTGAATTTTCCTTTCAGTCAGCATTAGGGTTTTAAACCCTAAACTGAATTTTTCCTTTCAGTCAGCATTAGGGTTTTAAACCCTAAACTGAATTTTTCCTTTAGTCAGCATTAGGGTTTTAAACCCTAAACTGAACTTTTTTCCATTCAGCCAGCATTAGGGTTTTAAACCCTAAACTGAGCTTTTCCATGCAGTCAGCATTAGGGTTTTAAACCCTAAACTGAATTTTTCCTTTAGTCAGCATTAGGGTTTTAAACCCTAAACTGAACTTTTTTCCATTCAGCCAGCATTAGGGTTTTAAACCCTAAACTGAGCTTTTCCATGCAGTCAGCATTAGGGTTTTAAACCCTAAACTGAATTTTTCCTTTAGTCAGCATTAGGGTTTTAAACCCTAAACTGAACTTTTTCCATTCAGCCAGCATTAGGGTTTTAAACCCTAAACTGAGCTTTTCCATGCAGTTAGCATTAAGGTTTTAAACCCTAAACTGAATTTTTCCTTTAGTCAGCATTAAGGTTTTAAACCCTAAACTGAACTTTTTTCCATTCAGCCAGCATTAGGGTTTTAAACCCTAAACTGAGCTTTTCCATGCAGTCAGCATTAGGGTTTTAAACCCTAAACTGAATTTTTCCTTTAGTCAGCATTAGGGTTTTAAACCCTAAACTGAACTTTTTTCCATTCAGCCAGCATTAGGGTTTTAAACCCTAAACTGAGCTTTTCCATGCAATCAGCATTAGGGTTTTAAACCCTAAACTGAACTCTTTCCTTTCAATCAGCATTAGGGTTTTAGACCCTAAACTGAATTTTTCCTTTAGTCAGCATTAGAGTTTTAAACCCTAAACTGCACTTTTTTCCATTCAGCCAGCATTAGGGTTTTAAACCCTAAACTGAGCTTTTCCATGCAATCAGCATTAGGGTTTTAAACCCTAAACTGAACTCTTTCCTTTCAGTCAGCATTAGGGTTTTAAACCCTAAACTGAATTTTCCATTTAGTCAGCATTAGGGTTTTAAACCCTAAACTGAACTTTTCCCTAGTTGGTCGGTATTAGAGTTTCAACTCTAAACTGAACTTCTCCCAGCTAGTCGGTATTAGGGCTCCAACCCTGAACTAAGCATTCATACCTTCTTTCATCAATTTTATGAACTTCTTGGCGAATAATTCACGAAATTTTTCCTAGTGAAACTGGGGCAGAAAATTTCGTTCGTTTTTTTTCCCGCAGGTCTAACCTCGAGCCACACGGATCGAAACGACCCACAAGATGAGTCTCAACTCAGAATCTAAGAAGAAAAGACAAAAAGAAGATGTCCCGAGATACCGGAGAAAATGGAAGGCGGATCGCTCCAAGCTTTGATTAAGGTCCAGAACTCTGCCAGTCACGTCTCACTCAGTATCCCAGAGATTAAACAAGTCACCGCAACTCGCAAGCATCAAGATTCGGATCGAAGTCTCCAAGCACAATCATCTAAGACCCGAGATCAAGCCGCAAAAGAATCATAGATAGGGATCTTGTAACTAGCAGTTGACATGCATATAAGTATTTAGTTCAGTTTCATTTTTCCTTTGGTTGTAATAAGGCGGTCAGTAAAGCAACGGTGACAACAGCAACAGCAGTAACAGCAAGCATTGCAGTCCCATGGTAGTCCCAGCTACCGAAACTTCCCGAACTACATTGACCTGATTCCTGTTTAGCCCAGGATATGTAGGAAATCTTTGAAGCAAGATTCGGTCAAAACTTTCAGAACATGCTTCACACGGAGTAGTCCATAGGCAAAAATCGCTCATACACGCTCACTTTATCTTTGCGCGAAAACTCTTCGTGTTTCCGAAAAAAGAGGGGCAGCTGTGAGCACGTGATTTTTGTTTTACGCGACAATCGCTCCAAAAGAAATAAAAAATAATAACAAATGGTCCTGTTGTACAATTTTTGGATTTTACATGGCACTTTGTTAATTATTTATAATTTTTACCTATTTTTTATTTTTATTAAAACAAAATACAAAAAAAATGTGTATGTGTCACGCGTAATTTGAACCGTAATCCGTTTGTTAAAAAGAAAAAAAAAGCATAAATATGCATTTTTGTCCGTAATTGTTGTCTTGTTTAATTTTACCTACTTTTAACATTTTTATATGCGTGTGATAAAAACATTAATTGTTAATTAATGTTTTTTTTAGTTTCATTAATTAGGTTGTGTGTTAAGAAAATTAGAAATAAAGAAAAAGAGGGTAAAATTTGTTTTAAATGAATTTGGGCCGTTCCCATTTCAAAATCTGAGGCCCAAATGAACAGCCCAAGCCACCAGTCCGAACAGCCCACCCCCAGGCCACAAAATGACGTAGTTTAACACCAAAACTACGTCCTTTGAATGACAATCCATCACGACCGTTCAAACCAAGCTGATCCAACGGTCCGGATCTCTCACCCATAACCCCCATTACCCGACCCGTTACCCGAACCAATTCTGACCCCTACTAAGCCAAACGACGACGTTTCTTTTAAGCCTTCAGATCCAAGCCGTCCATCTCGCCTCATCCAACGGTTGAAATCAATCCACCCATCCCATATATGAGGTCCCTATCATACCCTGCACCCCCAGCCTTAGGTCACCTTCGTCCTCATCCCCTTCCCCTCCAAACCCTAGCCGCCCCTGTATTCTTCACCATGAAAGCCGGCGGCATGAACGCCGGTGGCCTTCACCTTAACACCATAGGACCATCTCACCCCCTGAACATGGACCTGTTGACCGTTTAGTTCGAATCATCCTCTAGGTCCTCGAATCTTCATTTGAAGATTCGAGCAAAACTCGATCTACACCAATCTGCCCTAGATTCATACCAGACAATCCCCGGACCCCCTCGTGACCAAACCATACTTGGTTTGGTCCGAATCTAACCAAGAAAGCCCAAAACCCAAATCTGCCCTCTAGAACCCTAGGTTTCCTCGTGCCTGTTCCGTGCCTGTTCCGTGCCTGTTCGAACCAAGAGATTAGGGTCTAATGGACTTTAATCGAAGTGTTTCTCATTTGAGAAACACTTCGATTAAATTCCGTTCAACCTTGAGAAGGGTCTGTTCAAACACGAGTTGATTTTTTTGTTTTTAAAGTTTTTAAGGTAAGTTTGTTTTCTCTTTGTTATTCAGTACGTGTGTGGTTTAAAGGTCTGTTCGTATGGCTGAATGTCTTGTGTAATTTGTGTCTTTGAATTTTTATCAACTGTTGATTGTCCACCTTACCTGAACCTCTGTGTTTGATTGAGTCCCTCTTCTATTTTTACTGATAATGTGTATATGTGTGTGCTGTGCAATTAGTCGAACCTCAAATTTGACTGATCAACTGATTCCCCAGTACAATTCTGCTTGATCAGTATGATTCGAGTCATGTGTTCGATACTGTTAAATGTCTGATTTTGGCTTCGATTGTATGTGTTTTAACTAGTATAGTCGAATCGATATACGTCGTCAATCGGTTTCATGTTAGAATGGTAGCAATTTGACTCAGGCTTTTGTAATTTACTGAAGCATTGTTGAATCAGATTAGTGTTGTTGCCACTCGGTATTAATTTGTTTAGCCAAATCAGAAAGACATTTAAAGGATTGATTTATTAGCTAGGTTTCAGATTTTAATAGCATTGTTTACTCATCTCTCAGCCTTGGGCAGCATGTGCATTACAAAGTAATGGACAGCATGTGCTGTCAGGACACACCCCTGCTGCCCATACTCTACTTTAGTTTCAGAAATAATAAACATTACTCAAAAGTAAGTCTGCCAGGGAATATCATGGGGTTTTTGTTTATACTTAATTAGCTAAGTGGAATCTAAAAATAGGACAGCACATGGGAGGGGTGTTGTGATGGTCTAAACAGGCTGTTAAAGGTTTGATTTTAGGTTGATAAAAGGAGGAACTTCCATCAGTTTAAGGGGGATTTTTTGATATACACACACACAGACAGACATTGATAATAACAGAGTGGATTGAGAGGGAAAAACAGAAAACTGGAAAAGAATTCTTTTGGATAGCCAAAAATAGATTTCAAGACTGAAATTGGACATTGGATTTTGAAAAGAAATAGATAGTAAGAGGGATAAAGATACAGAAACCGGAAACTGGTTTTCTTCCTGCTTTTGTTCAATTCTTAGCCTGCTCAGCCTATTCAGTCAGTTTTCCTTTCTTTCAAGTATCAGCTAAAGTGTGTTGGTTTGGTTTGCCTTGGTTGATTCCCTTGGAATTGGATTGTCTGAATTTCTGTTTCCTACTGCATTGTCTGCTGCTGCCTTTCTGCCATTTTATCAGTTCTAACTGTATCTTGCACTGGGAGCTATCCTATTTGTACCTGCTGTTACAGCTGCTGTTTGGTGTTGCTTCTATTGTCCTACTGACCCCTTGCTTCTTCTGTTGTATCCAACATCCAGGTACATACTAAGACTTTGCATCCGATGTAACAATGAAAGCATGAAATCAAAGATATGCAGGAGTTTAATCATTCGTTTGCTGCAGTTACAGTTTTTACGAATGTTATTAAGATCTGTGTAATTTGTTTAGTTTGTAATTCAATAAAGAAACACGTTAGGTAGCCTTGTACTTAATCGCAGCTTAGTCCGTCCTAAATTGTGATTTCGTTTGCTTAATGGGTTGTCTAATGAGGAATGTATGAGTGTTTTAACACACAGATAATTAGGTAACTCTTCAACTAATATTTCTGCATGTATAGAAAAGAATGCTTTAAGCTTGCCAGATATGATATATAGTTTTATTGAATCTTTGTAGATAGTTCATAGGATCCTGTTCAAACTCTATTAGTAATAGTTTCCGATAAGTTAATTCCACTGATTTGGTTTAAATAAGCGAGTTTCAAACTCGGATTTGAAGAACATTTATCATAAGCTTTTAACAGTTCTATTAATCTTGTATATTAATTTCCCCTGACAATTTAACAACATGCTCATCCATGAAATAAGGCACAAAATAACTCACGCCTCATAAAATCAGATAATCAAGTAAGGATCCGAAGCTGGTCAAGCATGTAATTAGCACATAATCCTCTTTCTTTCATTTTATTAGAGACAAATGTAATAGAAATGTAGACGCTTTAGGATATCCTTTCTAAAATAGAGACGAGCCTCGCCAAATAAAAATATAAATTGCAGGGCCCTCAACAACTAAACATAATAAATATTTAGAATTCAGGACAGGCCGTTTAGTAAATTTCATGGCCTTTCCCAAAAATAATAACGCGTTAGGCTCTTTAGGCGCGGCTTAATTAAATTACATTCTTAAACTCGGGTGCACATTGATGTGACCCGAATCCAAATCTCAACGGAGTCGAAATGTGTTAACAACTACGGGTGCATTGATTGTGACGTGGTTCGAGATGCATTTTCATGACGTTGCAATTCTATAAAAATAAATGATAATAATAAAAGCGGTTTTGAACTTAATAAAAGCACATAAGTCACAACATGTATTTAAATAAGATATTTAGCCATTATAACAATTTAAGCGACCGTGCTAGAACCACGGGATTCGAGGGTGCCTAACACCTTCCCTCGGGTCAACAGAATTCCTTACTTAGAATTTCTGGTTCGCAGACTTCATTTGGAAAAGTCGAAAATTTCCTCGATTTGGGATTCAAGATAAACCGGTGACTTGGGACACCAAAAGCCAAACCTTTCCCAAGTGGCGACTCTGAATTAAATAAATAATCCCATTTCGAATATTGTCACTTAAATTGGAAAAACTCCCTCGCGCATTATTCCAGGGTTTGTAATCCAGTTGTTATGTTCCGTCCGTTTGGATGAGTTAAAACCTTGTTGTCTTTACGTTTAATGAAATGCAATTTTCTTCGTCCCTAATTCTCTTTCCATTTTCTTTTCTTTTCTTTGTACAGTTCTTTTTATGCTGATATCAATGACATGACATGCATGAGGAATCTTCGGCCCAGTTTTAAAAGCCAATCTAGTTCAGAAGTAATAATACAAGAGATCGAGTGTGATGATGGGGTGGATTGTAACAATGATGAAGCTTATGAGGAAATTAGTAAAGAATTAAGTCATTTTGAAGAAAAACCCAAACCTAACCTAAATGACACAGAAGCAGTTAATCTAGGGGACCAAGACAATGTGCGGGAAACTAAAGTAAGTGTTCATCTGGAGCCACAACTCAAGGAGGAGATAATTAAAGTATTGCATGAGTACAAAGATGTTTTTGCATGGTCATATGATGATATGCCAGGTCTAAGCACCGATTTGGTGGTTCATAAATTACCCACTGATCCGGCACTCCTCCCTGTCAAGCAGAAGTTGAGAAAGTTCAAAACAGACATAAGTGTGAAGATCAAAGAAGAGATCTCCAAGCAGTTTGAGGCAAGGGTCATTCAGGTTACACGGTACCCCACTTGGTTAGCCAATGTCGTGCCTGTGCCAAAGAAAGATGGCAAGACCAGGGTGTGCGTCGATTATCGAGACCTTAACAAGGCAAGCCCAAAAGATAATTTCCCACTGCCCAACATCCATATACTGATCGACAATTGTGCCAAACATGATATTGGCTCTTTTGTGGATTGTTATGCGGGTTATCATCAGATTCTAATGGACAAGGAAGATGCAGAAAAGACGGCATTCATCATGCCGTGGGGAACGTATTGTTATCGAGTCATGCCATTTGGTTTGAAAAATGCTGGGGCAACTTATATGAGAGCCATGACAACTATCTTCCATGATATGATACATAAAGAAATTGAGGTATACGTGGATGATGTGATCGTTAAGTCTAGACAGCAATCTGACCATGCCAGAGATTTGAGAAAATTCTTTCAAAGGCTTCGCAGATACAATCTTAAGCTCAATCCTGCGAAATGTGCTTTCGGGGTGCCATCTGGGAAGTTGTTGGGATTTATAGTTAGCCGGAGGGGTATTGAATTAGACCCGTCAAAGATCAAAGCTATTCAGGAGTTGCCACCTCCAAGAAACAAAACCGAGGTGATGAGTTTGTTGGGAAGACTGAACTATATCAGCAGGTTCATTGCTCAGCTCACGGCAACGTGTGAACCAATTTTCAAATTGTTAAAGAAAGATGCCGCGGTCAAATGGACTGATGAATGCCAGGAGGCTTTTGATAAGATAAAGAGGTATTTGTCAAACCCACCCGTGCTGGTCCCACCAGAACCAGGGAGACCTTTGATTCTATATCTGACAGTTGTGGACAGTTCATTCGGCTGTGTACTGGGGCAGCATGATGTTACGGGCAGAAAGGAGCAGGCTATCTACTATCTCAGTAAGAAGTTCACATCTTACGAGGTCAAGTATACTCATCTGGAAAGGACATGTTGTGCCCTAACTTGGGTGGCACAGAAATTGAAACATTACTTGTCATCTTACACCACTTACCTTATATCTCGCTTGGACCCGTTGAAGTATATTTTCCAGAAACCCATGCCCACAGGAAGGCTTGCAAAGTGGCAGATCTTACTTACAGAGTTCGACATTGTCTATGTGACACGGACTGCCATGAAAGCACAGGCATTAGCCGATCACTTGGCTGAGAACCCCGTTGATGAAGATTATGAGCCTTTGAAAACTTATTTCCCTGATGAAGAGATAATGCACATTGAAGAATTAGAACAAGCTGAGAAGTCGGGATGGAAACTTTTCTTTGATGGGGCTGCAAATATGAAGGGTGTGGGAATAGGAGCAGTACTTATTTCGGAAACAGGTCAGCATTACCCTGTTACAGCTCGGCTTCGTTTCTACTGTACAAACAACATGGCAGAATATGAGGCGTGTATATTGGGACTGAGATTAGCTGTGGATATGGGTGTACGGGAAGTCTTGGTCATGGGTGACTTGGACCTGCTAGTACACCAGATTCAAGGGGAATGGGAAACACGGGATTTGAAGCTTATACCGTATCGGCAGTGTCTACATGAGCTTTGCCAGCATTTTCAGGCCATAGAATTCAGGCATATTCCAAGGATTCATAATGAGGTTGCTGATGCTTTGGCTACTTTGGCGTCAATGTTGCACCATCCAGATAAGGCTTATGTTGATCCGTTGCAAATTCAGGTCCGTGATCAACATGCTTACTGTAATGTGATAGAAGAGGAAATCGATGGAGAGCCGTGGTTCCATGATATCAAAGAGTACATAAAAGCGGGAGTATATCCAACGCAGGCCACCGGTGATCAGAAAAGAACAATTCGACGGTTGGCAAGTGGGTTTTTCCTTAGTGGAGGAGTACTGTACAAAAGAACCCCAGATCTTGGTTTGTTGAGATGTATAGATGCACGGCAGGCCACAACTATCATGACTGAAGTGCATTCCAGAGTTTGCGGACCGCATATGAGTGGGTATGTTATAGCAAAGAAGATTTTCCGAGCGGGGTATTATTGGCTCACGATGGAACGGGATTGTATCAGTTTTGTGCGTAAGTGTCATCAATGCCAAGTACATGGAGATTTGATTCATTCTCCACCATCAGAATTACATACGATGTCCGCACCATGGCCTTTTGTTGCGTGGGGCATGGATGTTATTGGGCCAATTGATCCAGCAGCATCAAATGGGCATAGGTTTATCTTGGTAGCTATAGATTATTTTACCAAATGGGTGGAAGCTAAGACGTTCAAGTCTGTGACCAAGAAGGCTGTAGTTGATTTCGTGCATGCAAATATCATCTGTCGGTTTGGGATCCCAAAAGTAATCATCACAGATAATGGGGCTAATCTTAATAGTCATTTGATGAAAGAGACACGCGAGCAATTTAAGATTACTCATAGGCATTCTACTCCGTACCGTCCCAAGGCAAATGGTGCGGTTGAAGCAGCCAATAAGAATATAAAGAAAATACTCCGGAAGATGGTTGAAGGATCCAGACAATGGCACGAGAAATTGCCTTTTGCATTGTTACGATATCGCACCACCGTTCGTACCTCGGTGGGGGCGACTCCTTACTCACTGGTATATGGTACCGTGGTAGTAATACCCGCAGAAGTGGAAATCCCATCTCTGCGAATCATTGCAGAGGCTGAGATCGGTGATGATGAATGGGTGAAAAGCCATCTTGAGCAGTTGAGCTTGATCGACGAGAAAAGATTGGCATCAGTGTGTCATGTCCAACTGTACCAACGAAGAATGGCAAGAGCATACAACAAGAAAGTACGTCCAAGGAAATTTGAAGTCGGGCAATTAGTACTGAGGCGGATCCTGCCTCATTGGGCTGAGGCAAAAGGAAAATTTGCCCCAAACTGGCAGGGACCATTTGTAGTAACCAGAGTGTTGTCCAACGGAGCATTGTATTTGACAGATGTGGAAGGAAAATGTATAGAAATGGCCATAAATTCCGATGCGGTCAAGAGATATTATGTATGATTTCTTTATTTTCTGAATGTATCTGTTTGTATCTGGCATATCTTAAAGATTGAAATGATGAAGGCATTTTTTTTCCTGCTATCCAAACACTCTTACCCCTTGCTATCCCCTTCGAGCTTTACTTATTTTCATACCCCTCTTTCGGAAGCAGCGACACTATCAAAGAACACAGGTGCTGAACATAAAGTAAAGAAGAGAAAAACAAAAAGAAAAGAAAGAAAAGAGAAAGAAAAGAAGAAAAGAAAAGAAAAGAAAGAAAAGAAAAGAAGAAAAAGAAAAGAAAAGAAGAAAGGGAAGAGAAAGAAAAACGAAAAAAGGAAAGAAAGAAAATCACAACAACAAAAGTTAAATACAGTGAACTACGTTTGACTTGATCCCGAAAGGGTACGTAGGCAGCTTCTCGGAGGTTCAGTCATACCAAAACAAAAATCCAAAAATCCCCAAGCAAGAAACTGGGGCAGAAATTGTGATTGTTATGAAAGTTGGATTCCGAAAGTTGTAATTTGAACCCACTCGAATTGTTTTGAGCCTTTTATACCTCTCTTTCTAACCCCATCCAAAAGCCTACATTACGGTCCAAAGAAAGACCTTGTGATCAATCTCTAAGAAATGCCAAGTCGAGCAGGTGACGGTAATTCGTATCAGTGGCGACACTCTGGTTCAAGCAAGAAAGAACGAAAGCAAAAATGAGAGAGTCTTATCGGTGAAAACCCTCACGGGCACCGTAAGGCGACGGGAGCTGAGAGAAAAATAAATGAGAGAGTTTTATTGGTGAAAACCTTCGGGGGCACCTTGAGGCGAAAGTGAGTTGGAAGATGGTTAAAAGGCAAAAGGTTTGTGAGTGGAAGAATGTTTCGAGGTACCGCAGGAAAACAAGGGTAAGGTCTGGGTAATTCAAACAATTGACGGAAGTTCTGAGCAACAAAGTATGGCAATTGAAAGCTAGTTATTTGGACAGATTGGGCCGATTAATCCAAAATGCATGTCATGACCATGGGTACCAGCTGTCTCGCTCAGATAAGTTTCTTTTCCTTCTCTTCCTAAAAATAGTCATCTGGTTGTGGATTCTTCTTATCCTTAACTCAAAATCGTCGCATTTCATTTTCTGTTGAGGGTTTTATCTAGCGGAGATATTCCAGTGCTAGTTTTGGTCAAAGCAGACAGAAGGGACTTCAGAGCTCATTACCAGCTTCTGGAATGGTAAAGCACAACGTGGTCAGAGCATGTCAAAAAAACAACATGATGTAAATGGAATAGGGGAAGTCGCCGGAAGTTGCATCGACAGAATATTTGGGAAATGTTATGGTTCAGGCAAAAGGGTCGGAAAGATGAGACAACAATATGGGTACAAAAGCATTCAGGTAGTCAGAAATTGGGGGAATGTGGAAATCGGTTGGAAAGTCAAGCGGTTCAGGGACGATATGTGGAAACCGGTCAACACAAAGCAATGCAGGGGAAGGGTTTTTCAGCAAGAATGCCATCAACTAACCACCATTTTTTAAAATTGACGAAGTTTTCTTTGATTGTAACAGGGGTAGAAAGTTAGTCGTTGAAAAGGAATTCTCCAAGAAGGAAAAGCAAGCAATAATCAGGTTTGATCGCAAAGTGCGGTTTGATAAAAAAAAAAAAGAGAGAGATAATCTTGAAGTACATAAGAGGAATGGAACTTGGTTGCGAAGTTTGCATGATTAGAATAAATGCAAGTAGTCAGGAGTCCGCCTAGAAAACGGAGGCATACAATTTAATTTTAGCAATCAGGAGTCCGCCTGGAAAACAGAGACATACATTTTAATTTTAGCAATCAGGAGTCCGCCTGGAAAACAGAGACATACATTTTAATTTTGGTAATCAGGAGTCCGCCTGGAGAACAGAGGCATACTTTTCAAGTTTGATGTCAGGAGTCCGCCTGAAGAACGGAGACACACAGTTCAAGTTTTAGGAAGTCAGGAGTCCGCCTGAAGAACGGAAACATATAGGTTACATTTTAAAAGTCAGGAGTCCGCCTGGAAAATAGAGACACGTATTTTGAATTTCAGCAGTCAGGAGCCCGCCTGGAAAATGGAGGTGTTAGATATTTTAAGTAGTCGAAGTCAGGAGCTCGCCTGGATAATAGAGGAGTAGTTTCAATTTTAAGTTCGGCAGTCAGGAGCCCGCCTGAATAACAGAGGAATACATTCAAGTTCGAGTTTATTTAAGTTCAGCAGTTGGGAGAAAGGGAATAACATCTCAGTCAACCAGGGAATAGCAACATGGATTTTTATCGAGAAAGAACAAGGCAACAAGGAAGTACAAGAGCAAGTTTGAAGAATTTAGATAGGATTTTTATAATTCATAGAGCATAGTTAGTTTAGCTTCTTTTATCTTTGACACGATGTAATAAGGGAGGTCAGCAGCAGTAACAGCAACAAGCACAGTGCAGTCACAGTTCCTGGTAGTCCCATCTACCAGACACTCCCGAACTACACTGACCTGATTCCTGTTTAGCCCAGGATATGTAGGCAACCTCCGAAGCAGGATGCGGTCAAGCTTTTCAAAATGCTTCACACGGAATTTTCGAACGGGCAAAAATCGCTCGTATTTGCTCACTTGTCTTTGCCCGGAAACCTTTCGTGTTTCCGAGCAAAGAGGGGCAGCTGTGAGCACGTGATTTTTGCCCTATATATGAATAATTCCCAAAATCCCAAACAAAATAATTTTTCTTTTGTTTTTACAATTTTTGTGCGTTTTGGTGTCATCTTCTGATAATTGTTGCATTTTATTTGTGCGTGTTAATTTTTATAAAATACAAAAATACGCATTTTTCTGCACTTAGGATTTAATTTTATACTTTAGTATTAATTAAGGATTAACCTGTTTTGGAATAGGATATGAAGAAAATGACAATAATAGTTCACTTTAACGTTTTTATTATTTTAATTGTGAGACAGTCGCAAATAGTTATCAAGTTAATTTTAGGCATTAATTGGTTGTAGCTTAATTGTTAGTTTAATTTCCCACCTTTGTAAAAAATCAGAAAAATAAATACAAAAATACAAGATTGCAAAATGAAAAATGGAAAATTATTGTTTAAAAGAATAATAGAGGGGGTCTTGTTTGAGACCCGAAATTTGGGCCAAATGCACCAAATATTTCAGGCCCAAACGCATCAAACATTTTAAAGTGAGTCCAGCCCAAGTCCCTACCCGATCTGCCCCCCTTTAAATGAAACGGCGTCGTTTCAGGGCCCTAGGATCAGGACCGTTGGATCTCATCAATCCAACGGTCCGGAATTAACGAGGTTTCCAGTATATAAGTGTCCAAACCATTCCCCCTTACCCCCATTTCCATCGTCTTCTTCACCCTACCCTTTCTCCCCAAACCCTAATCCGCGCCGCCCTAAAATTCCTTGCCGGCGGTGAACGCGAACTACACCGTTCACCCTGAAATTAACACCATGGGCTCCCCTCACCCTTCTCTTTCTATTACACCCGTTGGTTTGCCTCGAATAAGGCCGGAACTCTTCGAATCTTGATTTGAAGGTTTCCGGCCAGGTGACAGTTTGTCCGAATCAGCCCAAAATCACACTCTACAACCCCCAGCCCTTCCACAACACTAATCTGTGGTTGTTTTCTTTCAAATCACCTTGAAACGACCTAAATCTTAGATCTAAGAATTGCTGACCAAACCCTAAAACCAAATCCTTTTGATTTCGAACCATAGTACCCTTAACCATGTGTTCTCGTGTAAGAACACATGGTTAGGGGTATTATGCGTCAAAAATCTGAAAGGATTCAGATGTTTATGACTGGCCGGAACCCCTTTTGCCTTTGTGAGTTTTTCTTTTTTTTTACTACTTCTTTTGCTCGCATGATTAAAATATTATTTGCAGTCGTTGTTTCATTATTGTTCTGTTAATTTTATGGTTTAATTGTGTTAGTTTAGGTCCTGTTAATTACTGTTGATTCTGAGCTTGTTAGTTGGTTGAATGATTATAAGTTCATGATTTAATAATTGGTTTTAAGTTCATTTAGTGTTAATCGTGGTAGCTTAAGCTCAGTTTAATTTCATTTTAGTTTGTTTGAGTTGGTTAAATGACCAGAATTGGTTCAGTCAGTCTGATTAGTTGGTTTCTGATTGCTAGTTGATTAATTTTAGTTAGTTTCTGATTGTTAGCTGATTAATTTTAGTTAGTTTCAGACTGGGCTAGGGTATTGGGTATAGTTGTTAAGGATAAGGGTAGGTTCAGTGATTCTGGAAGGCTTTCAGGGGTAATCTGGGTATGGAAAAGGGCAGTTCTGATAGGAATAGTAATATCAAGGTATAGGGAAGGG
Source organism: Nicotiana sylvestris (assembly GCF_000393655.2). NCBI lineage: Eukaryota > Viridiplantae > Streptophyta > Magnoliopsida > Solanales > Solanaceae > Nicotiana > Nicotiana sylvestris. The sequence goes on along the minus strand of NC_091068.1, from coordinate 88,323,658 downwards.
TAATATAGGTATTTTATGGGTAGAGGAATGCTTTAGGGCCTTCTAGAATGGGTTTCAAGTGTAAATTTTAATAAGTGTACTGCAGTTACTTGTTTAGCAAGATAAAAATAGAGGGACCAAAGTGAAAATAAAGAGGGACTAATTAGAAAATCAGAACTTAGTTTATTCTCTTTGGGGTTGCCTATAAAAGGGCATAAAATGCCTTGGGAAAGGGGGTCGGCTCTCAATCTTCTGCCTTGAGCCCTAAGTTTTAATTTGAGCTTTCATTCCTGTTTTTTTTAATTCAGTTAACATTTCAATTCTGAGGTTATTTAGAAAATAAAAACATCAAAATATGGAGATCTGAAACAGCTTCACAGTTTTATTACTAATCCTGGGTTTCAGCTGTGAGGGGTCAGGGAAATGTTAAAAATATGTTAAGCTGATCTGTGGGAATTTGCTTATATTTCGGGTTTCAAAGCAATCTGCCTGTGTTTCTGTGGTGTATCATTGCTGGGTTTGTTGTTTGTTGCTGTTGAAAGTAGCTGATTCCTCTCCTTTTCTCTATTTTCATTACAATTCCTAGGTACATTTCCTTGACTCTCATCTATGTAAGTCCAAGTTTGAAGTGGAGAACAATGAAGAATGCTACTAAATTCTATTGCCTTAGGAAACATTGTTTGCTGATTACCTTTTCACAGTTTAGTTTGTTTAAATTGTCTGACTATTACTAACTGACTCAGTTGGTGTTGATTCGAGCCAATAACTGATTTGTATAATTGAGACTGATGAATTGTCCAGCATGATTTTGATTATTTTAATTAGTAAGTGGACATTTGGGTATTCAGATTCATGTATATAGTCCAGGGTGGGGGTTGTTTAAATTGAGCATTGCATGTTTATACGATTGTCATTTTCAAATTGTTTAAAGTTTCACAGCAGGCTGAAGTCAAGTCTGCAAAGTTATAATTAACTTAGAGTTCAACACACATGGTTGCCTTTAGTTTTGGTCTAAGATGAATTGGGCACAGCTTCATACCGGGCCAATTTTGGGCCTGACGAATTTGCAGTCAGCCCAGACTGTTGGTTAGGCGAGAAATCAAAATGGGACTAGGTACATCAAGGTTTAAGAGTTTAATTAAATAAGAAGGAGCCCCGAGGGCTCGATCTTTGGGCTGTGCATTGGCCTATCCATAAGTAAAATTTGGCCTCCGTAAGGCCTAGTTCTTAGAGCTCTAAGAACCCTCACCTGCAATATATGTAATGACAATGCTTTGAATTATATGGGCTCAAAGCCCATTTCCTCAGTACTTCTGCATAGAAGCTCAAATTTCAGGTTTAACGGATGATTGGCCTTAACTAATTAGGGTCCTTAAGTAATTGTTGACATAATTATCTCGCTGTTTAGATTTGGGAAGGTTGTTTAGCAAATTTCATGGTCTTCCCCCAAAATAACACTACGTTAGCATCTTCGACACGATTTAATTGAATAACATTCTTAAAATTAGAGTGCGCATTAATGCGACTCAAATCCAAATCTCGACGAAGTTGAAATGTGTTGATAACTACGGGTGCATTGATTGCGACGTGGTTCGAAACGCGTTTTCATGACGTCGCAATTCTTTAAAAATAAATAACAATAAAAGCGGTTTACAAATAAAAAGCACATAAGTTAACATGTATTAAAATCAGATAAATTCAACTACAACAGTTAAGCGACCGTGCTAGAACCACGGAACTCGGGAATGCCTAACACCTTCTCCCGAGTTAACAGAATTCCTTACTCGGATTTCTGGTTCGCGGACTGTTAACAGAGTCATAAATTTCCTCGGTTAGGGATTCAACCGGTGACTTGGGACACCATTAATCTCCCAAGTGGCGACTCTGAATAATTAATAATTAAATCCCGTTCCGATTGTCCTTCAATTGGAAAAACTCCTTTACGCCCCTTTCCGGGGGTGCAGGTAGAAAAAGGAGGTGTGACATTGATCACTTGATCTCGGCCCTTTCAACTGCAATTGGTTGCTTCCTGAATACCAATTGCCTTTGTGACTCAGGAAAAACTCTATCTTTTCTAGACTTTGTCATGATGATTGGTTGGTGGAACTCAACCTTTTCGACTTTATCTTGCCTTCGTAGGCCTTTTCCTTCTACTTTCTCTTCTTTTTTTCTTCTTTTTTTTATATTTTTTTTTCATCATTTTTTTTCTTTTCTTCGGAGCATTGGGGAACTTTCGGCTCCTCAAACTTTGCTGCAACGGCTAGTCGCGTGGGACTTAACCTTTTCCAATTTTATTTCACCTTCATTGGCCTTCCTTTTCTGGCTTCTTTCTCCCAACTTCAAATTCAGAGCATTTGGGATGCCTTGGCTTTTTTCAACTCTTTGCCGAGATGGTTAGCCACGTGGGACTCAACCTTTTCAACTTCATTTGCCTTTATAGGCGCTCCATTTGATTTTCTCTTTCCAAGAGTTTTGATTTCGAAGCATCGGCCGCCATGGTTGGTCGGGGTCGACTTGATGCTCGTACAAGGCTGGGTGCCTTTCTTCACATTAGCTCGCGCCAAATGAGAACCCTATAAATCAGTCTTGCCATCATTTCTTTGTCTTAGTTTCAGAACAGTGTTAGACCGAAATGGATTCAAAGAAAACAAACAATGGAATGGAGAATGAGTTTAAAACAAGAAGTGTCCCTTTCGGGGAAAGGAAAGAAGGACTTATCTGGTGTACATGCGGACTTCAATGAACATGACATGCCTTTTGGACTGGATGCCTGATATGTGTAAACCGTCCGACTCTCATAAATTCATCACAATAGTTTCCACAAAATCGAGAAACTTTGCCAGGACTCTATCGGTGCCGATGGCTGTGAGGATCCTTTATTCGATCAGGGGCGCCCTTTGCAGGTTTTCACGAGCTGACCTCTCTCATTTTTCTTCTCGCCTTATAGTGGTGTTTATGAGTTTTCACTAACAAGACTCTCTTATTTTTTATTTCTCTTCTTATCATCGCCTCATGGTGCCCTTGTGGGTTTTCACCAATAAGACTCTCTCATTTTATTTCTCTCATTTTTATTGCATCAGATCCAAGTAGTCGTATTCTCTGATCCTTGAACATTCTCACCGATTGATCGGAAGGACTTGAAAGGATTTGGGTAAAAATGATTTGGATCGAATTACAACTTTGGAACCATTCAGGCGGGATCATCGCCAGACCATTACAACATCTGCCCCAGTTTCACTTTTGGGGGAATTTGGATTTTTATTTTGGTGTGACTGAACCCCAGAGAGAGGTTGCCTACGTATCCTTTCGGAATCAAGTCGAGCGTAGTTCAAGGTGACTTGAACTTGTTTTGATTGATATTTTTTTGTTTCATTTTTCATTTCATTTTTTTTGCTTTTTTTTTCAATAACACCTTTAGGTTCCAAAGAGGGTGATCAAAGAATAGAAGCCGGCTCAAAGGGTTTACAAAGGGTTGATAGTGTTTGGGTAGCGAGAATGAAAGCCTTCGTCATCCCAATTGGAGAATATTAGTACTATATGGAGGATCCAACATAGTACCTTTTGACTGCATTTGCATTGACTGTTATTTCAGGGACATTTCCTTCGATGTGTCCCAAGTGCAACGCACTCTTTTGGTAGTACTCTTGTTGCAATATACGAACCTTTCCAATCCGGGAACCAATTTTCCTTCAGTTGCTCCAACTCTTTGTTTTATTTTCTTAAACTTTATATTTATTGCGATCTAATCCTTGATTCATTATTTCGAGGCCTAACAACTTTCAGGATCTGGGCATGAAGTCCGCAAGCATGTCATGTTATTGAAATCTGCATTTAACAGAACTAAAAAGAGAATAAGAAAGAAAAATAACAAGATTAAGAAAAGAGACATTCCTGGAAAATGAAATATTAATTTCATTTGATTTTTTTATTTGATTTTTTTTCAATTTTTTGAAGATAGAAGGGTTTGCATCAGAAAGTAAGATAACTTTCATGTTTGGCGACCATTTTTGGCTTTTCTTCTATCTCGGCAAAGGCTGCAATGGCCTTCGGTGCCGGATCAAATTCCTCAGCTTCACAAATCATTCTGACCATTGGCCCAATGTTGTGGGTAGGCAACAGATTGTTCATTACATCAGAAGCTTCTTCATCCCGAAAAACGATTCTTTCAGTTTCAATCAAATCTTCAACTACCCTTTTGAGGTTCCAACGGTTCTCTGTACTGTGTCCCACTGTTCTAGAGTGGTATTCACATCTAGCATCAGCTCGGTGCGAGGGGGACTCGGGGTTCGGCTATTTCGGGGCCACTAGCTACAACAGATCTAGCCTGATTAGCTTTTGGAACAAGCTTGAATACGATTCACCAATAGGGGTGAACTGATTCTTTCTGAAAGGCTCTCTTGGACGAGGATTGTATTGGAGGTCATTTGGTTGGGGATTATATGGAGCTGGGTAAGGATGTGCATTTCTGGGAGGTGGAGCTCGGTTTTGTGCATAATGTTGTGGTCGCGTGCAAGGTTGCGCGTTCATCCCTGCATACCAACAAAACCAACCACATGAACAGAACCTGATTAATTTTGTCACACCACAACCTCGTTAGTTTTGAGACATTTAACACATAGGAAATCGCACGTTAGGGATGCAATGCACCTAATAGTTAAACATTTCTACCATGTGTTTGAATGGTTGCATGTTTCATCCCGGCCTTAACTAACTCTTTAAGTATGTACCTCTTTTCTTTTATTTCTTCCTCTATTTAATCACTCTTGATTTTTTTCGTCTCTGTTGCTTTTTATTTTTTGGCATTCTCCTATTCTTTCTTTTTTGGTCACTCTTTTATTTTTTGTCACTCTTTTTTTTTCTCTTTTTTTTCTTTTTTTTTAGTTTATTTTTTCCTCAGTTAATTCTATCGTTATGATCGAATCCGATGGGGATTGCCTATGTATCATGACGCCGCATGAATCAGATCGTTACGTAGTTCAGAAAAAATCAGGAATAAAGTACACAAACTAACTCTCGTTTTTTACTCATATACAAATAACTCCACGAAAGCTCCTAACAAGGAAAATGATTTTGGATTTTTTTTTTTGGTAGAGAGAAAGGATTCAAAAGAAGAAAGATTTTTTTTTAGATTTCAATTTTTATTGAATTGTTGAAAGTGAGACTTCTAAAGAAGAGCGATATTTTTTTTGAAATTCGATTTTTTTATTTTGGTTTTGGAATTGTTGAAAGAAAGAATTAAAAAAAAGATTTTTTTTTCATTTTTAAAGTTTCTTTTTATTTTTAATTTTTTGAAATAAACACTTCTAAAGAAGAAATAAAATATTTTTGAATTTCGAATATTTTTTTCAATTTTTGAAAGAAAAACTTCTGAAGCAGGAAAAAAATATTTTGGAATTCAACAATTATTTTTTGGAATTTTCGATTTTATTTTCATTTATTTATTTTTTTGTGATTTTTTAAGAAAAAAAATCTGATTTTGATTTTTTTTTTGTGGAAGAAAGACTTATAAAAGAAAAAAGAAGAAAATATTTTTGAATTATTTTTTGATTTTTTTAAAAATTGGAGTCTCTAAGAAATTATTTTTTAAAGAAGGAAGTAAAGGGAAATATATTTGAATTTTTTTTTTTGGAAAATTGAGGGCCGGAACCGATGAGGTTTTCCTACGTGTCTCACATCCGATGAGAATCAGACCCGCGTAGTTCGGTAAAACTGGGTACCTTTTTTTAAATAATTCTGCTACACTAATTTTCTAAAGCCGGTCGACAATGCAAGTAAGCCTTCCAAATGATGTATCAAGTAGCACATACGTGAACATGATGGTCTCAAATAGGATACATGTCTTATATGGACCCGGCCCCTGTGCCAAGTTTCGCTAAGTCAAATGCATGTGATGCACATAGAGCGAACCTACTAGGAAAATCCGGTATGAGGTTTGTTCTCCTAGATTTAAGTCTTGGTGGAAAAGGTATCTAGACTGGCTTACTCGAGCGGACAACTCGAGCCGAGGAGGGTCAGTGTACCGGTAGCATTGCTTTCCGGCTTAACTAGTGGTGCTCCCCGCCTTAAATAGGTGTGACTAAAATCCTTCACCGGGTGACAAACACCTCGGCTATCTCAAAGAAAGCGGGCTATGTCAAGCAAATGCCCAATTTTAATTCAAGAAGACTCGGAGGGGGTGCGGGAGAAGACAGTTTATATGTACCGTTAAAAAATATCAAAGCGGTAAAAAGCAAACAAGTAGCACATTATACCCAAATAAATCACAGTATATACAAAATTAATAAAGTCAAATAAAAGTCAACATGTACAAGCTCGAATTCTGGTTTTCCCCAACAGAGTCGCCAAAGCTGTCACACCCCTTTTCTCCCTCCAAGAGATAAGTGTAAAATGTTATGGATTGTGGGTTAAAGAGCTTTTCCAATTAAAGTGACAAATTTGAAGTAGGGTTTATTTTATTTACAGAGTCGCCACTTGGAATTGACTTCTACTGGTGCTCCAAGTCACCGTTTATTTGAATCCCTATTCAAAGGAAGGTTTGACTCTATTATTATTGGTCTGCAAAAACAAAGTCCGGGTAAGAAATTCTGTTGACCGGGGAGAAGGTGTAAGGCATTCCCTGAGTCCCGTGGTTCTAGCACGGTCGCTTTATTGACTACATTTGGCTTGAATTAAACTTGGATAAACGGTGGTTTATTTGATTTTTATGCTTTTCTTATGTCCGTTTTTATTTATTTTTTAAAAAAATTAAAGAAAAGATTTGAATAATAATCTACAACTTAACTAATGAGAGAAAATTATTGTTATGAGTACTAATTTAAAAGATGAGAGTAATGAGAGAAAATTATCAATTGACATTGCTTAAAACTAGTAAGATGTGGGCTTGTCTTGACATTGAATGAGGCAGCCCACTATTGGGTTGATGGAGTCAAATGGGATCATGTCCAAGACAAAATCCAAAAGCCCATATGATTTTGGACTTTAAATCTGCAGATATGGCCTTTTAAAGCTATGTTACAGATTTGACCATATCTTGCTATTTGCAATCCGTAGCCAACTATTTACAAAAATAAGTTTACAGATTGTCTTTCTAATTTACACCTTAACTACCTTACTAAATAAGTATTTTTAAGAGATAAAAAAAGATTATTTGGACTCTAAAATATAATAATAATAATAATAATAATAATAATAATAATAATAATAATAATAATAAAAACTTAGCTTGGTGACAACAAAGGGACAAACATGGCTACAAGGGTTTAAATTTTAATATATATGCTCCTTTCAGATAACCAAATGCCAGTGGAATTATATCTAATGCTTTGCAAAAATAAAAATAATTAAAGATGCTTAACACAATTTAATTAACTAATATATGGTTATAACATTATCAAACATTCAAGAGCATATAACAATGAATTACAATAGAAGGATAAAGCTACTAATATTTCCCAGCGTCATTATCTTTCATTCCAACTCGATTTTATGAGTTTACATGGTCTGAAAATTACCTGGACAGCAGAAAGAAGAACAAATACAGCAGAGTCAGCTCTTTCCAAAATCAACAGCAAAACAATTAAACGGGCAGCAACAACAACAAAAGACAGCGACAACCGGCAGATTCAAACCCAAGAAAATAAACTAGAAATACTCCAGCAAAACAGTACAATTATGTAACTCCAGAAAATCTTTCAAGACTACTCTATTTTCCTTAAACAAGTTTTTCACTTAAGAATCAACTCATAAAAGCTGCTAAGGGATATTATAGCTACTAATTTTTTCTCTTTTTTGTGTGTCTCCCTCAGTAAGATAGAGTGTCCTCCTATATATCAAAACAATCAGCTATTTCAAGAAATTAAAAATCAATCTTTTTGACAGATTTTCTACAAAATCTCCTCTTAAATTCAAAATGCCAGACCTTCTGGTTCAAATCTTGTCAAGTATTTCAAACAAAATCTTCCCTTCACTATTCAAAGACAGACTTTTATTCAAACACTGTCCAAAGGTCTACATTTTCTTACCTAACAATTTGACTTTTGAGTGTTGTACTCAAAGAGTCTTGAAGCAGTAAATAAACAACCAAACAAGTACCATATACTCTTAAGTATTTTTCACTACCTCACTTTTATCAACACAAAACTATTTTACTACTTCAACAAGTGCAAAAACAGAAAATTAAACATTTCAAACTTCAAAAACTAATGCTAAAATAATTAATAATAGACAAAAATAAAATCTGAAAAAATAAAAATAAAATAGAAAAAACAGCCACAAAAAAGAATAGAATTTTTACTATTTTATAATTCAAGTGGCCGAAAAAATGGTGGTATGCCCAAAGAGGGTGTTCGGGGAGGTCGCCGGAATTTAGCCAGATTTTAGTCGCCGGATTTTCAGGGTAAAATTGGCATCAACAGCTAGGTCTTGGGGAGCTCTATCCATTGATGTAGGTATTGTGGGGCGGTAGTCGTTGGAGCTTCAAGAATTTGAGCAAAAAAGTGACGGAAAAGTTTCCTAGATCTAAGATTCAAGGAGTTTGAGGGATTTTTGAAGGATTTGGTTAGGAGATATAGAAAGAGGAAGTTGTGGAGATTACATGGTATGAATTTGGAGGTGTTTGGAAGTGGTCCGCCGGCGGCGGTGGGCGGAGCTGTGGTGGCGTAGAGAGAGTGAAGAGAGAGAGAAGAGAGAAGAAGGAGAAAAGAATTATGGGTGTAAATGAGGACAATTTCTAGATTTTTGAGGCTTTAAATACCTAAGCCAAGAGTGAATGAGATCCATTGGATCAAGATGGAATGGATGGGTATGATTTGATCTTTTTCATTTAGTGAAACGACGTAGTTTTGTGGCAAAACTACGTAGTTTCAGACCCTTTCAATGGCAGCCCTTTATCTTGCACTCTTGGACACTTTTTCTTTCAAATTTGACCAAATTTCTTCCTTAATCCTGCTTATTAAACTAATTTTACACAAATAAATTATTTAAATAACTTATTCTAATGATCCATTAACTAGATTAATTCACCAACTGAACAGCTAGTTAATTCTTAAAATGCACAAATGAAGAAAGAACTATTTTTTTTTAGTATTTTATGATAGGAAATATGCAATTAAAGTCACAAAAATTGAGAAAAATAATTAAAATAACAAACCACTAATAACTTTAGGAGGTGTTAAAATAGTGCAAAAATTAGGTGTTCACAATATGATCAAAGTAAGGTTTTCATTTGATCGGTTTGATTCATGTTGAGTTTCGGTTAGGGCTATTCATCTTTTCGAGTTATATAGACAAATCGAACCCGCGAAAAGAATTGGTATTAATAGTTATGACAATCTAGAGCAAAGTACAAACTTTCAAGATATTATTACATCACAAAAAATAGGAGAAAATAGTTTGAACTAAAATTAATAACTATAACATTCTTGAGAAGAAAAGAAAAGACTTACCAATTTAATGACCCTAGAAATTGAAACTAGTTTAATCCTGCATATTTAGCAAATTGTAAACAATGCCAATACATTAGGCACATTTACACCAATATATTTGAATGATTCTTTTCCTTTTCTTTTTCTTCAATTAACTGAGCAACCAAAAAAAGTTAGGGAAAATTAAAATAGAAATAATTAACACAATGCAAATATGTACATAGTACATATAGAGGACTCGAAAAAGCAGATGTGGAGAAAAAGTTTTTGTCTATGAGCTTTAATTTGAAATTTTGGTTGTTATTTGATTAAAGGAGTTGCTTTCTTTAGTTTAAAAATGAAAAGGATATTGTTATATTTAAAAAGGTAAAGAAAAATAAGGAAATTCAGAAGATGAAAATATATGAGGCTGAAAGCCTAAAATTGAAGCTAAAAAAATTTAAGTATCTAAGGCTGCAAAGCCTAAAACTGAAGCGATAAAATTTTTAAGAGTAAATGTTGAATTGGATTCGAACACGAGCATCTAGATACAAAATCAAGTACTTTACTAGTGGCACCAAACACATGTTCGCTAATCCCGGTGCCATCGATTGGTATATATCAGATTTCTTCTATATATACCCAAAATTATACAAGTTTCGGCCGAGGGTTGCGGGTGGCGTGGCACCCCGTACTCCCTTAATAGATCCGCCCCTGTTGGAAAGAATCCTGAACTAGCTGTAATGGTTTCTTGTGTTTTACTCAAATAAATTGAAGTATTACTCATTACAATTTAGAATAAATTAATTATGTCACTCTTTGAGTTATAGGTAAAATACTAGATGGAAAAAACAAAATAAAATGTCATTTAGGTATCATAATATATAAAGAGGGGAGATAGTGTGATGCTAATTATACTTTGAATTAACTTAAAAAAATAAAGTAAATAAATGATACTCTAACATATTATGGATAACTTCAAATAATAAAAGAATAAAATTTTAGGAGTAAGTAAATTCATATTATCTATATTAAATAAAGGTGAGTAGTGGTAATCGTTAAGTTATGTAACAAGCTAATAAAAAAATCGCGTGATAATGTAATAACATTAAGTAAGGAATAATGCAATAATGATATACAAGGAACAAGAAGTGAGATAAGGCGATAGTTATAATTTTCGTTAAAACGTATAACCTAATTTACTCAAACAAATCAGACCATCCTTCGATCTAATAAATATTCTTTAATAACGACTGTGCATCACGCATGTATCAATACTAGTTTGGGTTAAAAACAAAATAAGTTCAATCATACTTGAATTATTCCTTCACGATAAGACATATCCATTAAGTGAAAACAAATAGGGCGCTAGCTAGTTGTTTTTACTAGAAAATCTGATTAAGATTTTCAACCAAAAAAATAATGGGGCCCTAGTAAATGTACATTATCTTAATCTAACTTCTTTCCCTTTCTTCTCAATTTTGAATTTTCGAATTTAATTTGTTATGGCAAGTTTTTAATAATTATAGACCATAAAATTATATAAATATCCAAGGGTTTTAATAGTTAATGTTTGTTATTTACAGTTGAATCTTCGCCTTGGTGAGTGTTGGCTTTACTTTTGCTTATTATTTATCTTGAGACTTGTTCCTAGCTATTACAACATGGTATAGTAATTACTCCTTCCGGTCCAAAATAAATGATTTTTTAGCTTTTTTCTTGTGGTCCAAAATAAGTAATTTTTTCAGATTTCAAGAATGAATTAATTATTTTTTTCCTACATTGCCATTGGAGTAATTAATGTTGGAGTATGTGTTAGGAGTGTTTTTGTGAAGAGATAGTAAGGTTAATATGGTCAATTTCATTGTTAATTAATGTTAAAAGGTAAATTTCTTAATATGTGTGAAAATAACCAAAAAAATCACTTATTTTCGACAGGATGGAGTAATAAATTTCCTTGTAAAAATTGCACGGGGCGCCTATTTGGTCGCCCCTATTTAACCTATACCCATTTTTTAAAAAACTTTTAACTTGTACCCACTTTTTAAATAATTTCAGCTCCCTTTCTCCTCCTCCTTCATGTTCTTCTTCTTCTTCTTCTTCTTCTTCTTCTTCTTCTTCTTCTTCTTCTTCTTCTTCTGCTGCTGCTGCTATTTTCTATCTTGCAACCCCAGTAACACATAGTTCTTCTTTAGGCTATCAAGTGTGATCACTCGTTTGTCACCATCCATTAAACTTCGGTACCCTTCAAAAGCCAGGCGTTGTGCTTATTGTAGATCGAGTTAATGAGTGGATATTTATAGCATGGATGCAATATATTCTTAAGGAAGTTTTCTGGTGAATATTGGAAAGCCATATTCCAATTAAAGACTAAGTCAGATGAGGAATTTCTCTACTATTTCTTAGAACTTGCGTTCAAAGGATGTTTGCTTGTTTGAAATTCTATTTCAGACTTAGTCAGTCTTTTCATTCGTCAAAATGAGCTATTAAAGCACTGCCCAGATTGCTCAGAAATGCTTAACATCAATGGACAAAATGCTATGCATGTTGCTATATTGAACACTCTATAGCTGAAGTTTCCCTGTTACAAAGACAAAAACTTTAGCTCTAGAGCTGAAGTTTTTGTATTGTAACTGGAAACTTCAGCTCTAGTATGTAATATTAATAGGTGGTAAAAAAACTTCCACTCTAGTATGTAATATTAATAGGTGGTAAAAAAACTTCAGCTCTAGAGCTGAAGTCTCCCAGTTACAACACAAAACCTTCAGCTCTAGAGCTGAACTTCATGCACCGCTACTAGAATGCTGAAGTTTTGCGTGATTGTCTTTGCTACTTCAGCCCCGTATGCTGAAGTTATGCGAAAAAGCGGGTATGCTTGCAATTTTTTTTATAAAGCGGACACAAGTTAAAATGCGACACAAAAAGCGGGTATAGATACAAATGCCCCAATTTCCTTTTATTTTTTTCCAGTTATTAACTGTGTATCTTTTAGATCTCAAAATAGGAAATGGCCTCGTCATCAACCTCGTCCAATGAGATTGAAAGGAAACAAGCAATTTGCAAGGAATTGGACAAATTGAGAGATAGAATAAGAGAACTTGATTTGCACATGAAAAAGATTGTGGAAAGTGACGACCTTGACGAGTTACTTATTACCATGATGACACGTGCTCCTTATCTGAAAAAAGAAGCTCAACTTGAAGCTGAACTTGAGAAATACAACATGTTTTATCGTAGGTACCTTTGACGGGACTGAGACAATTCCCTTGTGTACTTAACCTCCTTAAATTTTCTTTCTTTAGTTTTCGTCTTTCATTAAAATAAAAAAGACATCTTTAATGTTTTTTCCTAGAAGATTGCAAAGTTTGTTTTTTACAAATGGTGGAAGGTATGTTCATTCATAGTTGGATGATTAGATAAAAGAGGGTAAAACATGTAGTGGGATTGAAATCATACTGTTTCAGTTAGTTCTTAATTATTTCATTTGTCTTTGTTTCTTTTTTCTTTAATCTTTACGAGAATATTAAAGTAGGGTACATACAATATATAAAAATAAATAGCACAACCGTAGATTGTTAGCATCTACACATTTTCTTATTTTTTTCTCCCCACAAATCTCCTTGTTTATAGAATTATAACAACACATATTTACTGGAATAAGTTGACTAGTAATACAATTTCAGTTAGTTCTCGAATTATATAGTCTTTAATTAATTCTTTTTCCAAATTCGTATAAATTTTCTCGCATTTTCCTTTGAATTTAAGTTCGTCAATTTTACAGCTCCATCATTTTTTGAGAGGGAACAATCTTTAGATTCATAGTAGTTGCTTTTTTTGTGTGTGGGGCTCGGTCTACTATGGTATAAAAAATATGACAGAATCTGCAGAAAACAGTAGTAGTATTAATTACGTGCACCAACTCATATACTTTCCAAGTTCTTTTATGTTCTTCCGTTTGTTAGTAGTCAGGATATAGCACCAACTCATATACTTTCCAAGTTCTTTTATGTTCTTCCGTTTGTTAGTAGTCAGGATATATTTTTGCAATCTTATCTGAAAACATGGATATGATTGTATCCCACATGAGTAGTGGCCGCTGATGTTCTTTAATATCTGTAGAGGTACATAATATATTTTCAGTTAGTATAGATAGAACAACTCTAAGGGAATTTGTAATTAGACTTGATAACAATATTCATGCATACATCAAGATCGGTATTTCAAGCTATAATTTCTTTGGAGATTTGTCCGTCAATACATAAATATGTGTGAGATAACCTCCCGTGTTATAAAATACTATATTTTATCTTTCAAGATAAATTATTGATCAATAATTCTAAAATAAAATGAGTCCAAAATAGCGTAAAATGAATGAATAGGTATAATTTAGGGGACAGAAAATATGATTACAGCTGAACGTTGAAGATATATTTAAATCATGAGAAGCAAGTTCTAATGTATGGGACGTTATGAACTAAATGAATTCACAGTGACATTATAAATTTTGGAAGAGAATCCTCTTAGGTTGTAATCAGATCTCATATTAATGAACATATTTTTTTATGGACTGTACAAGAGTTTAATGTTTTCAGTAAATAAAAGTAATAATTTTAAAACTAACCACAATGATAAACAATTAATTTCTTCCTAATTTTGAACTTCCAAATTTATTATGGTAAGTTATTTAATAGCTTATAGTATGAAGTTAGGACCATAAGTGTAACGACCCCGCCAGTCGTTTTGAGTATTTTAGCCCCGATTTTCTATTTATTGTCTCATCTATGTTATATTATGGTTATGTAACTTACCGGGATGTTTGGTTTGGTTTCGGGTGAGTTTTGGAGTGAAATGTGACACATACTCCATAAGTTGGAGGTTTAAGTTGTGAGAGTTGACCATAATTAAACTTTTGTGTAGATGAATCTGGAATGGAGTTTTGACGGTTCCAATAGTTCCGTATGATGATTTTAGACTTAGGAGCGTGTCCGGATGTTGATTTGGAGGTCCGTAGGTCGTTTTAGCGTGAACTGGCGCACAACTGGTACTGAATCCATGGAAGGAACCTTCGCGCTAGAATCATGAATATAAGCCAAATATGCTAGGCATCCCTTCTCGACCATACGCCGAGCCATCACATAAGAAATAACCCTGCTGGTAGAATGGTTAGGAGTCCCCTTCCACTCTAATTGCGTCAACCCCGGCATGACCAAGGTCACCGTCTTGGCATGACAATTCAAAATAGCATGATAAGGTGGCAGCCAATCAATGCCCAAAATAACATTAAAGTCCACCATATCAAGAAGTAGAAAATCTACACTAGTCTCAAGCCTCCCAATAATAATCACACACGAGTAATAAACACGATCTACAATAATATAATCTCCCACGGGCATGGACACATATACAGGAGCACTCAAAGAATTACGAGGCACAACCAGATATGAAGCAAAATAGGATGATGTATAGGAATAAGTAGAGCCCGGACCAAATAGAACTAAAGCATCTCTAAGGCAGACTAGAACAATACCTGTGATGACGGCGTCAGATGACTCGGCCTCAGGTCTAGCTGGGAATGCATAAAAATGGGCTAGGCCCCTCTACTCTGACCTCTGCTTCTCGGACGGCCCCTAGTTGGCTGGCCTCCACCTCTAATGGCCTAACCTCCACTTCTGGCAGTCTGACCCCCACCTCTAGCTAGCTGAGCGGGTGGTGAAGCAACCGGTACCAGAACCATGGCATGAGAACTCTGTTGTGGCATGCCGCCCTGTGACCTAGGACAAAATCTAGCAAGGTATCTCGGATCTCCACAGGTATAACAACCCCTCGGCTGCTATGACTGCTGGCCCTGGGACTGGCCCTATCAACCTAGATAACCACCTTGAAACACTGGATCGGAGGTGCACTAATAGGAGATGGTGGTGCACTGTAGGCTAGCTGCTCAGGTTGAGACACATAAGGACCACGACTACCCAAAGCATTGTGGGATGCTTGAAGTGCTTACTAAAACGACTTGAAGCTAGGTCCACAAATCGGGTCTCATACTGGTAAAAATCATGCTACCCTGTTGTAGGCGCTCAAACTGCCTGCGGTACTCCTCTTTCAAGGTGAAAGGAATAAACTTCACCAGAAATAGCTGCTAAACTGATCCCAAGTAAGTGAATGTGAACTAGCTGGCCTGGTCAGCACATAATCCCGCCACAATCTCTTGGCAGAACCAGTCATCTAGAACACTGCAAAGTTGCCCCCATTGTTCTTAACAATACCCATGTTGCACAACATCTCATGGTAACGGTCCAAGTAATCCCGTGGGTCCTCAGAGGGTGCACAACTGAAGTTAATAGCGAATAGCTTTCTCAACTTGTCCAATCTCATCAATCCCTTAGCACACATCGCGGGCCTCTCCCCGGTCTGTACAGCAACAACCGGCTGAACTACCCAACGGACTGGACTGTTGGAGTCTAATATATAGGAGTCATTTGCTCCGGAATGTGAGTAGCGAGAATCTGTGCTCCTCCCCCAACCTGAGAGATGACTGGTGCCACCGGAAATGCACCGGCCTAGGGCACACTCTCCATAAGACCCACAAAACAGACTAGAGCATCCTAAAGCACGGGAATAGCTATAAATCCCTCTTGGACCTGAGCGGGTCTGGCTGGTGAAGTCTAAGCTGGGATATCCTCCTCATGATCAATCTGAGGCTCCATGGTGGTTGCTGCCGCTCGAGCTCTAGGCCGAGCTCTACCTCTTGCTCGACCTCGGCCTTGACCTCTACCTCGAGTAGTGGCTACAACAGGGGGCTCCGGCTCCTGTCCGGCTGTAGATGTTGTACGTGTTCTCACCATCTGTGAGAGAACATGAATGGAATGATTCAAATATCAGTGATAGAATAAAATTGCACGATATAGAAAGAAAAAAATGAAAATTTTCCTACATCTCCATAGCCTCTAGAAGATATGTACAGACGTCTCCATACCGATCCTGCGGACTCTACTAAGCTTGCTCATGACTCGTGAGACCTAAGAAACTTAGTGCTCTGATACCAACTTATCACGACTCGTAATCTCAACCTCGGTACCGTGATGGAGCCTAACATCCACTTGCTAGGCAGGCGGACGTGAAATATATAGTTAACCAATTTTAATAGCTGGAAAAAAATATTAACAATAATAACGATAAAAGTCTGAAGCAGCGATATAACACTGGACAACAAAATCTAAACATAACCCAAAACCTAGAGTGAAGAATACAAGAGTATCTAGAGTGCTACAAATAAGGTCTGAACAAAGTACAACTATTTTGAAACTCAATAAAACAGTAATGATAGAAGGGAAAGGCGACTTCAAGGCTGCAGATGCCGTGCAACTATACCTCAAGTCTCTAACTACGATTTGATCCAAGCAGAAAGCTACTGAGTGTCGCTAGGATCAATACCAAAATCTACACAAGATGTGCAGAAGTGTAGTATGAGTACAACTAATCTAATATACTCCGTAAGTATCGGGCCTAACCTCGACGAGATAGTAACGAGGCTATGACAAGGCACCTGCATAAAATAAACATGTACAAGTGTATATAAGGCAACAAAATAACAACAAAATGACAAATATTAACTGGGAGAGGACATGCTAAAGGGGGAAAGATATAATAAATACGGGAAGTATAAAGACATGAAATAACCAATAAATCACCAAAATCAAAAATCAATAAAATCAACGATATGAAAATGGCACGGCATCACCCTTCGTGCTTTTACTCTCGTCCTCACCATGCAATAATATGAATAAAATGGCATGACATCACCCTCCGTGTTTTTACTCTCGTCCTCACCATGCAATAATATGAATAAAATGGCACGATATCACCCTTTGTAGTTTCACTCTCATCCTCACAATGTAATAATATGAACGAAATGGCACAGCATTACCCTTCGTGCTTTTACTCTTGTCCTCGCCATGTAATAATAATAATAATAATATGAATAAAATGGTACGGTACCACCCGTATTGCTTTTACTCTTGTCCTCACCATATAATAATAATAATAATATGAATGCGAATAATAAACAATGTAGGGATTACTTTAACTTAAAATATGGTGCCATTACGTCAAACTTTAACTTCCAAAATATTCAACATCTTTAAAGTAAACAATAAATGCGAAATGAATCGTCAAAGAAGTAGTAATCTAGCCTAAGCATGGATAACATAATTAACGGAATAATATAATTCGAAGAAATAATTTTCACCCGTATACTTTGACCCAATGACAATGCATAAGTACTTGTCACCTCACATATACGTTGTCCCCACACATAAAATACGTAGAAAATAGACCAACAAGTCCTAATTCATCAAGGCAAGGTTAACCAAGACACTTACCTCACTCCTCAATCAAAGAAATCAACCAACCACGACTTTGACTTTTGGACAAGCCTCTAAACGTACCAAATCTAGTAAATTATCAATCAAATGGTTCAAAATAAGCTTTAGAAACTACTCATCAATGAAAAAGGTCTAATTTTGATCTTTTTTGAAAAAGTCAACAAAAGTCAACCCCAGGTCCACTTGGTCAAAACCCGAGGTTCGGATAAAATCCCGATTATCCATTCACCTCCGAGCCTGGTTATGTAATTTGTTTTCAAATTCTATCTCAATTTGAGGTCTAAATCTCAATTTCTCAAAATTTTGAATTTCTACCCAAATTCCTAATTTAACCGTGGAAATCCTAGATTTGTTGTTGAAAACACATGAAAAGTAATTGGTAATTGAAAAGAAATGGATTAAAGTTGCTTACCAATAATTTTGGGAAGAAAAATTTCTTGAAAAATCGCCTCTAGAATGTTTAGGGTTAAGAAAAGATGTAAAATGAGCTAAGTCCCGATTTTTCCTATTTTACCGAGCTGCAGATGTTGCAATTGTGAAGTCTTGTTCGCAATTACGAACATCGCAAATGCGCGACAAGGGTCGCAAATGTGAACCCTATCACAAAAGCCCAGAAGTCGTAATTGTGACAAAAGATTCGCAATTGCGAATAGACCCACCTTCGCAAATGCGGACATCTCCTTCGCAAATGCAAAGATAAGTCAAGAGTATATTGAGTCGCATATGCGACTCTGAGATCGCGAATGCGACCACTTACTATACGCAAATGCGAACATTTTCCTTGCAAATGCGAAGTTGATCCAGCCCAGCCCATGTTGGCAAATGCGAACACTTATTTGCAAAAGCAAAGCTTGCAAATGCGAGCCAGACCTCGCAAATGCCAGATCTGCAGCAGACACCAGAACTGTCACGAACCAAAAGTTATTAAAGGTCATGATGGCGCCGGACACTACTGTCAGGGAAGCCAATACTAAATAACTAGTAATTTCTCGTTTTAAATATTTTTGAAATTATTTCTTTTATACATTAAACAATAGTTAATGAATTTTACTGAATAAATAATGATGTCTTTAATAAATTTAAATACTGAATAATCCCATAGACATCCTAGAACCCGGTGTCACATGTGCATGAGCAATTTCTAGGAAAAATATAATATAATACAATAACTGTCCGGAATACAAATTGGATAGAAAAGAGAATACAATACTCTGAAAGGGACTCTGCGGGCTGCGTGTCGTCTCAAGATATGCAGCTCACCTAAGTCTTCGTATCAACCACACCGCTGCGCCCAACAAGGCCACTAAACATGCATGTGCCTGTGCGACAAAAATACACAGCAATGTAGTATGAGTACGAAAATAATGCGTACCCAGTAAATATCCAGTCTAACCTCAAAGAAGTAGTGATGAGAGGTCGACTTCGATACTTACTAGTGGTCTAATAAAATAAATCGGTAGTGAGTTAATTAAAATAATAGTGAACTCAAGGGAATCATGAAGCAAGTAATCAATCCATTTGATAATAGGAGATTTCCAAGTTCATATTTCATCATTTATCAATTTATCTCAGGTCGGGGTGGCAATATCATAATTTATAAATATCAAGGCAAGCAATACAAGCATGCGCAAATCATGCCGAGGTCGTACGACCCGATCCAACATAATAATAAAACGTGCACTGCCAGAGGGTCGAATAGCGTGAACCGTAGATGCATCTATTACCCCGCTCGTGAATCATACATGCGATGCGGTCAAATATAAATAAAAAATAACCCCGCTCGCGAATCATACATGCGAAGCAGGTACACACAGAAACACACATTTAAACAGTCAATCAAGACTTCATCAGGGAAACAATTATCCAATGAGGTGTAAATTTCTCTTTTACAAGTCATGAAAATGAAGTTTAACTCTTTTGGAAAATCATTTACCACTTCGATATGATTTAAGCAACTTCAACTGTCAATAAGGTTACAATTATTTCAAGTAAAGCATACTTTTGGGTCCTAGACTACCCGGACTTA
Organism: Nicotiana sylvestris; assembly: GCF_000393655.2. Classification (NCBI taxonomy): domain Eukaryota; kingdom Viridiplantae; phylum Streptophyta; class Magnoliopsida; order Solanales; family Solanaceae; genus Nicotiana; species Nicotiana sylvestris. Next base: position 88,303,871 of record NC_091068.1, on the reverse strand, counting down.
AATATAATAATAGCTACGGACGGACTCTCGTCACCTCATGCGTACATAGCCCCCACAAATAGAAGCACATATCCAATTAATTCACCTATGGGGACAATTCACTCTTACAAGGTTAGAAAAGAGACTTACCTCGCTCCGAAGTTCCAAAACGGCTCCCAAGCCCTTCCGACGACTCAACCCGATGTCCAACGCTACAAAACTAGTCAATAATTGATCAAACCCATAAATATATACTCAAACAGTCATAACAATTCAATTTATATCAATTCCCAACTCCGCTCAAAAAGTTGACAAAATCGCCTTCAGGCCCATGTGCTCAGATTCCGAAATTTTTCGAAGATAAAGTTTACCCATAACCTCATGGGCTCAAATATATAATTTACTCTCAATTTCATGCCCAAATTCGTGGTAAAAATCCAAAATATCAATTTCTAGGTTTTTCCACTAAATTCCCACGTTCCTACAATTTTCAGGTCTAAATCCATATAAAATCAAGTATTTAACTTGCAATAGGTGGAAGTCACTTACCTTGACATTGTTGGTGAAGATGGAGCTCCAAAAATTCTCCTAGGTGGGTTCATCAGGCGCCGCATTTGCGAGGGTTCGCATTAATCTGAACCCTCGGTCGCATTTGCAACTTCTGCACCTGAACAAAAAGGCATGAAATGGGACTTAGCTTCATTAGTAATATTTTAGAACCCTACACTCGGTAGGAGACGATTTCGAGGAGGGAATTTCACATACAACTATTGGGTGAGTGATTTTGATTAATTTTCAATTATATTAAATGATTATTTATGAGATTTAACACCTAAATCATGAGTTTTGAAGGGAATTTTTGAGAATTTTTTTATATATATTTAAGAATTAAAAAATTAAGATTTGAGAGTCGAATTGGACTCGTATTTGAAAACAAAATACATACATGGATGCGCGGGGTTATGGATAGTCGAGATCAGCTACCCTTAGAGACGGGTTTTGACTGGGCGAGCCCGAGGTTGACTTTTAGGATATTGTGTGAAAATTTTAACTTTATTTATTGGAATTAATTTCTCTTGTATTATTTGATTTTATTATGTCAATATTGGTTAGATTTGGGCAGAGCAAAGGTGAACTTTAGAGGAAAAATATTTTTAGAGTATTTTGTGGGGAAAACTACCCCATAAGATTTGGTTTAATTGCAATATTTGAGTTACGTGGAAGACGTGCACACAAAGTGATGAGTATGTAAACGGCCTTATATGTGAAAATTAACTGGTTTTGACTCTTAGGTTCCTTATATGCATTTAATTGAAGTTGTTACATCATGTTCTATCTTTCATTGTCAAGTTTATTCTTATATGCTTTAATTGAAGTTGTTATTACATGTTCTATCTTTCATTGTCGAAGGTATTTTCATATGCATTTAATTGAGGATGTTATTACATGTCATATCTTTATTGTTGAGTTTATTCTTAAGAATTTAATTGGAGTTGTAGTTATTGAGAGCTATTAACATGTTTTAATGGAAGTTGTTGCTTTATGGAATATCTTTCATTATTGAGTTATTTCCGTCTCATTGTGTTGTTATTGAGACACTTGTATACATGATTTTTTAAGTCGTGAGCTATGCATTTTGTGATATTGGTGTTGTTGTTTTGGAAATATTGTGGCATATGGGCAAGTGTGGTACGTGTTGATATATTATGTTGATTGTGACTTTAGCACATGTGAAATTGTTGAGAAGATTTTCAGGGTGTTTGCATGAGGTTTGTCCGTGCTATTGTTATTCTTGATATGTACACATGCGGTGAGATAAGGCGAGCTCTCTCTCTCTCTCTCTTTCTCTCTCTCTCTCTCTTTTACTTTATTATTACACACACCGCTTGACTAGGGGGCCTAGATCAAGGATGATATGTGATAGCCTGGGGGCATATTATTAATGATATTCATTTGGTGATGTGACTTCCTTGTGTGTGTCATGCATATTACTTGATTTGTTGTGTTGTTTCCATTACGCTACACGATGTCTCTGATATTGCTTGTTGACTTGAGCTATAATAGCACACTTGCCATAGATACACTGTAACATGTCATTTATACCAGTCCAGGGGTATTTAACTTGATGTTCTTTGGCCAGGTACATGCATTTTTGTATATTTGCCTTCTCTGCGATATGGTTGGACTGGTAGCTAGTGATCATACCAGGAAGATTGTGATATTGAACCTGTGACCACGTCGATCAGATTGTGATATTGAACCTGTGACCACATCAGTCAGATTGTGATATTGATCTAGTGACCATTGTAGGCACGTTGTGATATTGGCACATGAGTTGCCCGTATAACACATGAGCTGTTAGTGCGGTTGTGATTGAGAATGTGGGCACGAGGTGCCATGTGTATTTGATTTGTAATTTGGGATTCGTCACTCGTGATTTGGAGTTGTGGTACCTCGGGATGATTTTTCATTGTAAACCTTGAGTTAGAATGGCTTGATTATTTGGTTGTCATTTTTTTATCCTTAATTGGGTTCACTGGTACTTTAATTATGTTCTGATTACTTTGCTGCGTTATCACCTGTTTACTCCTTGTTTCCATTTGTTCCTTTTACCTTCCATTTAGCTTTATATTGATATTCGTTTCTCTGTTAGCTTTATATTACAGGTTTTTATGTCTAGTAGGTGTCTTGACTTGCACCTTGTCACTACTCCACCGAGGTTAGTCTTGATACTTACTGGGTACCGCTTTGGTATACTCATGGTACACTTTTGCATAATTTTATGCAGATCCAGGTACTTCAGAGCGTGTCGGATGATAGTTAGTTGTTCGTGATTTGCTACAGAGACTTCAAGGTATGCATGCCATTGCGTTCACAGACCTTGGAGTATCTTCTATTGTACTACATTACTATTGTTTATTTTTATTCTGGAATAATGTTCTATTAAGAGATTATACTGTACTCTGTAGGGCTTATGACTTCGTACTACCAGTTTTGGGATTGTATGTTTAAATATGTATTCCAGTTATGCTATGTCATTTACCAGTTATATTGATAGTCAAATGGTCTAAATCTGTTAATAACTCAGCATGTGTTAGGCTTACCTAGTCCTAGGGACTAGGTGCCATCACGACTTTAAGGTGGAATTTTGGTTCATGACAGAACAACATAACAAATAATGTAAGATGCATGACACACACAAGGAAATCACAAGCACAAGGAAGAACACCCCTTTCCATCAACACACACCCCCAGGCCATCAAATATCATCCTCATATTTCCACCCTTACCTCACCGCGTTGATAATATCGTAATAACCACCCTTATAGCTTTGCCCAGACAACATATCAATAGTAACTCGTATCGCTCCGCCCTGACAATAACACAATAGCCACCTATATCACTCTGCCAAGACAATACTCCCTCTGTTCCAATTTATGTGAACCTATTTCCTATTTAGTCCGTTCCAAAAAAGAATGACCACTTTCTAAATATGAAAACAATTTAACTTAAACTTCCAATTCTACCCTTAATGAGAAGCTTTTACAACCACACAAGTACTCTAGACCCCTTTTTGACTTGTTTAGGACCACAAATTCCAAAAGTCTTTATTTTTTCTTAAACTCCATGCCCAGTCAAACAGGTTCATATAAATTGGAACGGAGGGAGTAATACAATATACACTTGTATCACTCCACCCAGATAGCGTATCAATAGCCACCCATATTGCTCTGCAGAATCAGTAATAGTGAAATGACACCCTTATGCTCCACACAACATGTCCATACATGCCACAATATCACAAGAGAGTAGTATCAGAGATTTATCATGATATAAGCTTACAACTTATCAACAAAGTGCACAAAGACATGTCAATAACATAGAAGTTCTGAGGGGTTTTCAACAATAAATCATGAATATGACTAAGTAAAATGTAGCGATCATGATTAAGGAATTCCAAACTGGTGTAAGTATGGCTTATATAAGTTATTTTTAAGTAATTAAGGCATATTAATAGTCTACAGTCCAACCCGTTCACAAAACTACACATAGCAATCGCGTATACGCTCATCACCTCATGTACACATTGCTATTCACAAAACACGGATAAACAATCAAAGCTAAGGGGGTTTTCTCCTACACAAGGCTAGGCAAGATACTTACCTCAAATAAGCTAAATCGACGCTGTAAAAATGCCATCCCACGCGAATCGACCTTCGAACGGCTCGAAACTAGCCAAAAGAAACTCAAAATTATCAAATAATGACATAGTAATCAAACCCAAACGATAAAGGTCAAATATTTAATAAAATACTCAAAGTTAACCAAAAGGTCAACCTGGGCCTGCACCTTGGGACCCGAATAAACTCATAAATGCAAATAACCCATTCGAATACGAGTCCAACTATATAATTTTACTTAAATCCAACTCCAAATCGATGTTCAAATCTCAAATATTTGCTTTAGAAAAATTTAAACAAAACCCCCCATTTTTTCTTTTAGATTCACCAATCAAATGCCAAAATCAAAGATAGAGTCATGCAATATAATCAAATCTGAGTCAAATATACTTACCCCAATCCAAATTGTGAAGTCGCTTAAAGAAACGTCCAAATCCAAGCTCTAGAACTCAAAATATGATAACATAACCAAAACCTTTGAAATAAAGTACCTTATAACACTGCTTCAGGGATACCCTTCGCGAACGCGGTATAAGCCTCGCGTTCGCGAAGTAAAATGCTGCCTCAGTCCAAAAATCTTCTACGCAAACATGACATAGCACCCGCGAACGCGATGACCAGCTTGCCCACAGACCGCGAACGCAGACACCCAAGTGCGAACGCAAAGAACGAAGCTACAGTTCCCAAATCCACTATGCGAACACGACACAAGACTCGCGAACACGAGGTCTTCACACCCAGATTCATCGAGGATGCATTAGGAACACGATAAAAAATTCCATCCATCCTCACTTACTCTTTAGGAACACATTTCCACTATTGTGAATGTGATGCTTACCTAACACTAGCAAACACCAGCAATCCAAACATGAGGGAAATGGTTTGAAACCGATCCAAAATATACTCGAGACCCCTAGGACCCTATCCAAGCACACCAACCAATCCCAAAACATAATACAGATATACTCGAGGCCTCAAATCACACCTAACAACTTCAAAACCATGAATCGTACCTCAATTCAAGCTTAATGAACTATTTCGAATTTCCAAATTCCAAACTTAAGCCAAACACGTCTAAACAACTCGAAATCACCTCAAATTTTGCACACAAGTTCCAAATGACATAACGAATCTATTCCAAATTCCGGAATAATAATACAAAACCAATAACATCAAAGTGAACTGCCGGTCAAACCTATGAACTTTCCAAAACTTCAAATTGCCAATTTTTGCCAAATAATTCCAAAACCTTCAAGAAACATCCAAATGCAAATCAAGGCATACATCCAAATCAAAAATCACTATCCGGATCTAACGAAACCATCAAAACTCCGATATGAGGTCAAATACACGAAAGTCAAACTTGGTCAACTCTTCTAACCTAAAGCTTCTAAATTGAGAATCATTTTTACAAATCCATTCTGAACCACTCAAAAACCAAAACCGGTGATACACCCAAGTCATGATACACTATATAAAGCTACTCATGACCTCAAACCATTGACCTGAATGCAAATGCTGAAAACGATCGGTCGGGTTGTTATATTCTCCCCCACTTAAATATAAGTTTATCCTCGAACATGCTAGGAGTCATTCCAAAGCCGTCAAATCACGGTATAACCTCACCATAAACATACCCATGGGTGATACCATGATCTTAATTTGAGGCAGCGGAGATGGTTGGAGTTTCTTAAGGATTATGATATCACTATTCTGTACCATCCGGGAAAGGCCAACGTGGTGGCCGATGCATTGAGCCAAAAGGCAGTGAGTATGGGGAGTTTGGCATATATTCCAGTTGGGGAGAGACCCCTTGTAGTTGATGTTCAGGCCTTGGCAAATCGGTTCGTGAGATTGGATATTTCGGAGCCTATTCAGGTGTTGGCATGTATGGTTTCTCGATCTTCCATATATGTTCGCATCAAAGAGTGCCAGTATGATGATCCGCATTTGCTTGTCCTTAAGGATAGAGTTCATCATGGTGATGCCAGAGATGTGACCACCGGTGATGATGGTGTGTTGACGATGTAGGGCTGGATTTGTGTGCCCAATGTGGATGGGCTTAGAGCATTGATTCTGGAAGAGGCCCATAGCTCGCGGTACTCTATCCATCCGGGTGCCGCGAAGATGTATCAGGATTTGAGGTAGTACTATTGGTGGAGAAGAATGAAGAAAGATATCGTGGGATTTGTAGCTCGGTGTCTCAATTGTCAGCAGGTGAAATATGAGCATCAGAGACCGGGTAGCTTGCTTTAGCAGATGGATATTCCCGAGTGGAAGTGGGAGAAAGTCACCATGGATTTTGTGAGTGGTCTTCCTCGGACTTTTAAGAAGTTCGATGTTATTTGGGTAATTGTGGATCGGCTGACCAAATCTGCGCACTTCATCCCTATGTGTACTACCTATTCTTCAGAGCGGTTGGCAAGGATTTATATCCGGGAGATTTTTCGGTTGCATGGTGTTCCGGTCTCCATCATCTCAGATAGAGGTACTTAGTTTACTTCTCAGTTTTGGAAATATGTTCAGCGAGAGTTGGGTACTCAGGTGGAGTTGAGCACAACTTTTCATCCTCAGACGGATGGACAATCCGAGCGTACGATTCAGATATTGGAGGACATGTTGCGTGCTTATGTTATTGACTTTGGAGGTTCATGGGATGAGTTTCTACCGCTTGCAGAGTTTGCTTACAACAACAACTACCAGTCGAGTATTCAGATAGCTCCATATAACGCTTTGTACGGGAGGCGGTGTAGATCTCCGGTTGGTTGGTTCGAGCCCGGCGAGGCTAGACTATTGGGGATAGATTTGGTTCAGGATGCCTTAGAGAAGGTGAAGGTGATTAGGAGAGGCTTCGTACAACGCAGTCGCGTCAGAAGAGTTATGCAGGCCGGAAGGTTTGAGATGTGTCCTACATGGTCGGTGAGAAGGTCTTGTTGAAGGTTTTGCCCATGAAGGGTGATATGAGGTTTGGGAAGAAAGGAAAGTTTAGTCCTCAGTTCATTGGGCCTTTTGAGGTGCTTCGGAGGATTGGGGAGGTGGCTTACGAGCTTGCTTTGCCACCCAGCCTGTCGAGTGTGCATCCAGTATTTCATGTTTCTATGCTCCGGAAGTATATTGGGGATCCGTCTCATGTTTTGGACTGCAGCACGGTTCAGTTGGATGATGGTTTGACCTTTGATGTGGAGCCAGTAGCTACTTTGGGTCGCCAGGTTCGGAAGTTGAGGTCAAAGGATATAACTTCAGTGAAAGTGCAGTGGAGAGGTCGGCCCGTGGAGGAGGCTACCTGGGAGACCGAGTGGGAGATACGGAGCAGATATCCTAATCTGTTTGAGGCTTCAGGTATGTTTCTTGACTCGTTCGAGAACGAACGTTTGTTTAAGTTGGGGAGGATGTGACAACCCGGCCAGTCGTCTCATGAGTACCGCTCCATTTCCCCCATTTCAGCTTCTTTACGCTTCGTTATCCATGTTTTATGTGATCGGGTTGATTAGTTCGAGTTCGGAGAGGATTTGGTAAGAAATGAGATACTTAGTCTCTTTTAAGAAGGCTTAAGTTGAAAAAGTCAACCGAATAATGACTTATGTGTTAGAAGGCTCGAAAGTGAGTTCTGATAGTTCGGTTAGCTTCGGGAGGTGATTTGTGACTTAGGAGCGTGATCAGAATGGGTTTTGGAGTTGTAGAGAAGATTTAGGCTTGAATTGGCGAAATTGATATTTTGGCAAATTCCGGTTGATAGGCGAGATTTTGATATAGGGGTCGGAATGGAATTCCGAGAGTTGCAGTAGCTTCATTGTGTCATTTGGGATGTGTGTACAAAATTTCAGGCCATTCGGACGAGATTTGATAGACCTTTTGATCGAAAGCATAATTTAAGAGTTCTTGGAGTTCTTAGGCTTGAATCCTATATTAAATTGGTGATTTGATGTTTTCGTGAGCGTTCCGAAGTTTTGATCAAGTTTGAACGATGTCATGGGATGTGTTGGTAGAATTGGTTTGAAGTTCCGGCAGTTCCGGGTAGGTTCCGGGATGTTTTAGTGCAAAAATCATAGTTGTAGCAGGTCTACAGGGGTTGCAGGCCCCGGAACTCACTCACGCGGTCCGCAAAAAAAATAAGTGCGCCCGCGTTGAGTGCTGTGCGGACCGCACAAAAGTGGACGCGGCCGCTGTAGGTGTCGCACGGACCGCACAAAAGTGGGCGCGGCCGCGGTGAAGAACCTTCCCACTATTCCAACTTCGGATGCTCATATCGTTTGATCTACAAGGAATTTTGAGGTGATTCAAAAACAAATGTTGTAGCCCTTTGTGTCTAATTCCCAGAAAGGTAAAGATATTGCAATTTGGACATCTGTAGAAAAAGTTATGGCAACAATACTAAAGCCTGTCACTGTAGAGGAAGGCCTGTGCGGCCGCGGTTGCGTTTGCGCTGACCGCGGTTGTTTTGGTGTGGCCCGCGGTAGCTGAAACCTGAGGAGTACCTATAAATACGAGGTTTTGGGTTTTATTTAATATTTTAACCTAGAGGGCTCGGATTTTGGCGATTTTTCGAATGTTTTTGCTTGGGCTTTGTTCCCTTAGCATATTGTGACGTATTCGTTCTGATTTTGGATAGATTCGACGCGCGTGGAGGACAATTCGAGGGACAAAGGTGTCGCGAGCTAGATAATTAGCTAGTTCGAGGTGAGTAATGGTTGTAAATGATGTCGTGAGGGTTTGAAACCCCGGATTGCACATCGTAGTGCTATATTGAGGCAAGATACGCGCTGGATGATGAGCGTGGGGTCTTTCACTACTGGGGATTATGACTTGGTCCATCCCGATTGATGATTTTACCGAATATTTGACTGAAATTCAATTGTTATCATTATGATTTGGGTTGATTGCCTTATTTGGGCTTCATGCCAACGATTTGAACTCTTCGGAGATTTTTATCACTGTTTCCTCACTACATGACTTATTATTTGAACCCAGTCCTGTTGATATCTATTGTTTTACAAACTCAGCCACTTTTACTCAGATTTGAAACTTAAATGATATTTCTACATCATGTTTTGGGATAAGAACTACTGTTTTACTAATACCCAAGGGGCTTGTGATGATTTTTGGACTGAGTGAGGCCGAGGGCCATATGTGAGGATATGCTGAGTGATATGAGGCCGAGGGCCTGAGATACCTTATATGCCACGAGGTGGCTTGAGTGATGTGAGGCCGAGTGCCGAGTGATGATGCCACGAGGTGGCTGGATATAGCGCTTGGGCCGTAAGGGGCCCCTCCAGAGTCTGCACACCCACAGTGAGCGCGGGTACCCATTGTTCTGAGTGATTGATGCTATGCCCGAGGGGCTGATATAAGTGATTGTGAGGTAGCTCGAGGGGCTGATACTATTCCGAGAGTGAGCCCGAGGGGCTGATACTATACTGAGAGTGAGCCCGAGGGGCTGATACTATGCTGAGCGATTGATACTGTGCTCGAAGGGCGGATTTCTACTTGTTATTTACCTGTTTTACTTGTTTTAAAAAGGAATATCATTTGATTTTTCACTGATTTACTGCTTTAAGTGATTTTACTGCTTAATATGGAATTGCTTTGTGTCTTTACGTGTTTTCATACTTTCAGCCGTTATATATAATTGTTACTCACTGAGTCGGAGTACTCACATTACTCCCTACACCATGTGTGCAGATTCAGGCATCGTAGAGTCCGCTCCTGAGTGTTGATTTCTCCCAGTCCAGGCAGTGATTTGGAGACTACGAGGTAGCTATTGGCGTTCGCAGCCCCGTGCCTCCCTTATCCTATCATTTCCATGTTTTTTTCTGAACTATTGTATCGGATTTTGTGTTGAGTAAACTTGTATCTGGACTTCTTAGTTGCTCATGATTTGTGACACCCCGGTTTGGGCTGTGTCGAAATGATTCCTGTTGTTGTTAACGTTAAAATTCCGCAATTTATGAGTATTATATTATATGTTATTACTGTTTATGATGATTAACTGTTTAAAAGAGGTGTTCCGTTTTGGTCTGGCTGGCCTTGTCTTCACGAGAGACGCCATCACGACTGGGTTCAGGGATTAGGTCGTGACACTTACGGACCAAGCACAATATCAAGCCATCTCGTGGCATCAAATCTAGGCCCTAGTCCTCATATCGATATCAGTATAACACTGTTGCGGCGCGCAACCCGATCCCATAGTATCCTCACATCTGGCCCTTGGCCATACTCAGTCTAAAAATTATATAAGCCCCTCGGGCATTAGTAAAACAGTAGTTCTAAGCCCAAAACATAATTTAATATATCATTTTGGTTTCACAACCGAGTAAAAAGTGGCTGAGTTGTAAAATAGTGGAAAACGGTACGACCGAGTTGAAGTAGTAAGTCAAAACAATGAGGAAATAGTGATAAAACTCCCCGGAGGGTTCAAATAATTGGCACGAAGCCCAAATATGGTAGTCAATTCAAACATTGATGAGAACAAATAAGTTTCAACCAAAATGCTTAGTAAAAACATCAATCGGGACGGACCAAGTCACAATCCCTAATAGTAGACGACCCCAGGCTCATCATCAAGCGCGTGTCTCACCTCAATATAGCACTACGATGTGCAAATCCGAGGTTTCAAACCCTCAGGACGTCATTTACATTCATTACTCACCTCAAACCGGCTAAATCTCTAGCTCGCGACACCTTTGCCCATCGAATCGGCATCCACGCACGTCGAATCTATTCAAAATCAGAACGAATACATCACAATAGGCTAAGGGAACAAAGCCCAAGCAAAAACAATCGAATTACCACAAAATTCTAGAATTTGGTCAAACCCGACCCCCGGGCCCGCATCTCGAAATTTGACAAAATTCACAAAACTCAAATCCTTATACTCTCACGAGTCTAACCATATGAAAATTATCCAATTCCGATGCCATTTGGTCCTTCAAATCACCATTTTACATTTTTGAAAGATTTCACAATTTTCTTCCCAAATTCCATCCCAAATCACGAATTCAATGATGAATTCAATGATAGATTTATGTACTCTAGCCAAATCTGAGTTAGAATCACTTACCCCGATGAATTTCTTGAAAAACCTTCAAAAAATCGCCAAAGTCCGAGCTCTGTATGTCAAAATATCAAATAAAACCCAAAACTTCGTATTTATAGAGTACCCCTCAGATCTCAGCCTCCGCGGTCCGCACAGAACCACCGCGGTCCGTGCAAAAGCACCGCGGTCCACACAAAACCACCACTGCCGCACTTCATTTTGTGTGGTCCGCACAACACATACCGCGACCGCACTCCTTTTTGTGCGGACCACGCGGGTGAGTTCCGAGGCTTGCAACCCTTATGGACCTGCTACAGCTATGATTTTCGGCTTCAAAAATCCCGGAACCTACCCGGAACTTCAAACCAATTGTACCAACACATCCCATGACATCGCTCAAACTTGTTCAAAACTTCGGAACGCTCACAATATTATCAATCACCAATTTAACATAGGATTCAAGCCTAAGAACTCCAAGAACTCTTAAATTATGCTTTCGATCAAAAAGTCTATCAAATCTCGTCTGAATGACCTAAAATTTTGCACACACATCCCAAATAACACAACGAAGCTACTCTCTCTCAGAATTCCATTTCGACCCCTATATCAAAATCTCGCCTATCAACCGGAACCTCCAAAATATCAACTTCGCCAATTTAAGCCTAAATCTTCTCTACAACTCCAAAACCCATTCCGATCGCCCTCCTAAGTCACAAATCACCTCCCGAAGCTAACCGAACCATCAGAACTCACTTCCGAACCTTCTAACACATAAGTCAACATCCGGTTGACTTTTCAAACTTAAGCTTTCTTAAAAGAGACTAAGTGTCTCATTTCTTACCAAATCCTCTCCGAACTCGAACTAATCAACCTTATCACATAAAATACGGATAACGAAGCGTAAAGAAGCTAAAATAGGGGAAAACAGAGCGGTAACTCATGAGACGACTGGCCGGGTCGTCACAACTAAATACTAATATCTCATCCACATATACTAAAACAAATCTCTTATATTCTCCAAATATACTATCCATTTTTCGTTGAAAAATTGGTGGAGCTGTCTTTAGTCCGAATGGAATTACTAACCATTCGAAATGTCCTTCTGGACAAGTAAATGCAGTCCACTCAATGCTTTCTTCATGTATTTTAACTTGCCAATATACTGATTTACAATCAAACTTGGTGGATATCCTTTTTCCTTGTATTCTATTTATTAGTTCTGTTTTATCAGGTAACTTATATCCATCTGTTTTAGTGTTGTCATTCAGTATTTTGTAGTTTATTACCATTCTTGCTTTTCCTCTTACTATCTCACTATGGTTTCTAACCATAAAGGCTGCTGACCTGTGTTTAGAAGTGGATCTTCCTATTACTCCTAAATTCATAAGTTCTTTAATTTGAATTTTGAAGTCTTCTAGATCTTGATTTGTAACTTCTATTGAGCCTGTTTTAATTATATATTCTGGATTAATTATATCTAGTTTACACATAACTTTGTTGTTTTCCCAATGTTTTAAAGGTTTTTCTCCTATTATTTCTATTTCATCTAATATTTTTATTGTATTATCTAGATCCTTTTCGTTCTTTATTATTCCTATTTTTTGTAATTCTGTTTTAAAATTGTATAATTCTGTTTCGATAACTATTAAAGTATAGTCTTTTCTAATATATCTCTATCTTCATTTTCTTCTAGTATTAAAGTTTTAGGTTCATGTTCTTCTTTAATCTTACAGCATGTATTTTTATCTTTACACTCTTTACAACATTCTTCTTGATTTTCTTGCAGGTTTTTCTGGCTTGTATTCAGTCGTGTCCTTATCCTGGTTGTAGTTTCTATTGTTTGTACGAACGTTTGTGTAATATTTTTAAAGAATATTACTCCATCTCTACTGAGTAGGCAGCTACTATTATTATGTAATATAAAACTTAATCCTAATACAAAGAATACATTTATGTTTAAGTCTCTTACCCAGATTTTGTCTACCTTGTAGCTAGGTTTATAGAAATCTAAACATGTATTTATGAAGCTGATCTATGATTTATCTACATAATGTCTGTATATATTATGGGTTCCATCCATTTGCATAGCTGCAACTGGCTTATCTAAGATTTTAATTAGATTTGGAGGAACTATCTCATTTATTAATTCTTCTTCTTCTTCTGATTCGGAGGTATCTATTTGAGTTTTTTCTTCTATATCTATGCTTACTATAGAGTATATACTTTCATTATCTGACATATATTCGTCTACATTTATTAGGGTTTCTTGAAAATCTTCTATTAACTGTGAATTTCTTGTTTTATTATTAATTCTTTTTAGGCACGTATTTGCTAAGTGTTCTACACTACCACAAGTAAAACATTCTAGTTTATTTTTATAGTTTCTATCTACTCTATACTTTCTAACATGTCTATCCCTATCCAGGTATGGTTTTCTAGCTGATGATTTTCTAAGATAATAATTTTTTCTATTGTATCCCTTGTTGTATTGAGGTTTATATTTTCTATATTTCTTCTTTTTATATTCATTTTTGTCATAACTTTGTGTTGTATACACAGTTGATCTACAGAAACTCATATTGTTCTATTTTAGTTGTTTTTGTATCTGTATATGGGTACATTTTTCTTGTAGTATTTCCATTATATGTTGTACTTTGTGCCCTATAGACCATTTTGCATGTGGATTTTGTATTACACCTTCTCTTTTATACCATCGTTCTTCTATTTCTCTTCCTAAAACTCCTGGTAGTTTATTGAATAACTTTTTACCTAGATCTTGATCAAAAGCGTTTCCACTAATAGTACAATAATAAAAATAATAATTTAAAAACTTTTTTATATGAGACCAATTGCTTATACTTAATTGTTCTAATTTTATTAAAGCGTTCTTTTGTAATACTACTAATCCACTATTTGGATCTTCTCCTGTGATCAAGCTATGTATTTTATTTGTAAAATTATAAGGATTTGGTCCCATTGCTATTAACATTTGAAAATCTTGTGGAAATTCTGACTTATAGGCTTCCCGTAAGCCCTTTGTTGATTCTCCTAAGAAGGTCTCCATATATTTATACATTGTTTCTGTGTCATTATAAGTTTTTATAAAGTCTGCTACTACTATTCCTTTCCATAGGTCTATTACCGAGTTCCACATTTGTGGATCATGAGCTGCTATATTTAGTATTTTACCCTTACTTTCTCCTTTCTGTAATCTTATAGGTTCTTCTATAGGCATTCTTTTTGCTGATGGTTTTACATTTTCTATTTCTGTTTCTTGATCTATTCTATATATTCTTTTTCTAGGTACATTTCCTGTGCTAGTATCTATTGTACTTTGATGATTTGTTCTCTGAAATGGGATTGGACTAGAACTAGTTGATTCCATTAATTCTTTTAAACTTATTAGAGATTTTGTTTTTGTTTCTTCATAACTATCTTGTATTTCTTCAAAAATTTGATCGAATTTATCTGATTTTTTCTGTGAAATATTTTCTTTTCTATATTCCCAATTATCTATTCTTAATTCACATTTCTTAAAATGCTCTTCTACTCTGCTTAAAGTTAACCCTCCAAGTTTACACCCTTTTACATTGGAAAGTCTTATTTCTATTTTCTTTAACTAGCCTCCTTGCTTTTTCTACTACTATGTCTACTTCGAATTCGTCTTGTATTATTTCAATATTCATAAATTCAGTATCATTATCTTCTACCGTACTTTCAGTTCCATCATCTATTTCTTTTTGGGTAGAATAGTTATAATTAGTAAACCTAATTAATGTTTCTCCTTTAGAGTTTGTATACATCAAATGAGATTCTGGTTTGAATATTTTTGACTTTGCGAAATATTCTAGATTCCATTCTAATCCAGCATATTCTTCTAGATTTATCTTAATAGGTTTTATTAATTTTATCCCTTTATTTCCCATTACTTCGATCACATCGTCTACCTTAATTTTAAATTTTGTATTACTATTTGTTGCCATCTTTCCTATAAAACCTACACATATCAGTAAATTTGTCACGATCCCAAATCGGACCCGGTCGCGATTGCGCCTCTCATGAAGACAAGGCCAGCCGACACAATTCCTAAATCAACCATTTTCCATTAAAAAGTTGTTTTTATACCATTTATAACCATTAATCTCATAATGAACCTCTAAAAGAACAGTGCGGAATAATTACACAAGCCCGACATCGGGGTGTCACTAGTCATGAGCATCTACTAAGGTTTGAATACAACAAAACAGTCAAGTGTACTAAGTACAGAAATGGAAATGAGATAAAGAAATAGTGCTGCGAACGTCGTGTAGCCACCTTGCTAACTCTGATGACTCCGCGTCTGAGCAATCAATACCAACTACTAGGTTCTGAAATACCTGAATCTACACACGAGGTGCAGGGAGTAATGTAGTACTTCAACCCAGTAAGTAATAAGAGTAAATAAAGACTGAGCAGTAGGAAACAATGAATCCACATTCATGATAACTCAATAAGCACACAAGCGGCTAATTCAGAATACGAGTCGATCGTCTTATTAAAATCCAGCCTTTTGGTAAAAATCAGTTGAAAATGCTTTTCGATAGTTTCAGTAGGGGTTCAATACCATTTATAATAAAAGAGATGAAAAACCATAATCGGCCCCTCGGGCAAAACATAGTTCGTAAACAGCCCCTCGGGCAAAACATATTCGTAAACAGCCCCTCGGGCAAAATAGGAATCATAAATACCTCATAACATGAAAATCTTAGTGGAAATAACAAAGCCAAATTAGTGATTAATTTCTGAACATCCCATAAACCCCAACTTAAATGAAAGTTGTTTAAAAACATTTGTTCAACACTTTCGACAGAGGCTCAATATAAAGATGAGTGAAAATAGTCAATAAATCAACATATTTGATATAAACTCATTTTTAAAGAGGAGTGAAAATCAATAAGTTCATAAGCAGGCCCCTCAGGAATAGCATCACTCAGGTGCATGTATATATCTATCGCCCCTCGAGCTAGCCTCTCAGTCACTCTTAGCTCAACTCTTACTAAATCAGTGCTCACACTCAGCACTCACACTCAATAGGTACCATATAGTAACCGCTACGGCGTGCAGCCCAACCCATATATCGCTGCGGTGTGCAGCCCGATCCATATATCTCATCGACAGCGCTCATTGGGGGTGTGCAAACTCCGAAGTGGCTCCTATAGCCTAAGCGCTATATTGCTGCAGTGTGCAGCCCGATCCAACATATCGTTGCGGCGTTCAGCCCGATCCATATAAGTATCGCTGCGGCGTGCAGCCCGATTCATAACTATATAATCCTCACAACCAGGCTCTCGGCCTCTCTCAGTCATTAACCTCACAATCAGACTCTCGGTCTATCTCAGTCATCAACCTCACGATCACTCGGACCATCAGTAAAACAGGGAACTCAGCCCAAACAGTTTTCATATTTTTTTTAAAAATAAATTGATAAACCCGATTTAAACAATAAACAGGTAAAACACGACTGAGGATATGCTTTCAAAACAAATAGGGTAAGGAAAAATAGTGGAAGTGCCCCTAAGGGTCTCAGCAGGTCGTCACAAGGCCCCAAACCTGACATACAACCCAAAATATAATAACATCAAACAATTAACTATTACGCATTAAAATAATCTTTTGGAATAGACTAAGTCACAATCCCCAGCGGTGCTTTACCCCACGCTTGTCATTTAGCGTGTAAGTCACCTCAACATAGCACAACGATGTGTAATCCGAGGTTTCAAACCCTCAGAACATCATTTACAATCATTACTTGCCTCGAATCGGCTACAGCTCTAGCTTGCGACGCTTTTACCCTCGAATCAGCATCTACGCGCGTCGAATCTATCCAAAAATCAGAACGAATACGTCACAATACGCTAAGGGAACAAAGCCCAAGTAAAAACAATAAAAAAATATCAAAAATCCCGAAATTAGCAAAACCCGAGCCCTGGGCCCACTTTTCGAAACTCAGAAATTTTTACATCAATGGGTTCCTTACCCTCTCATGAGTTCATACATACCAAAATTTCCCAAATCCGACCCCATATGGTCCTCCAAATCCCAAATCAAAAGTCCAAATTTTCTCAAGCCCTAGCTCTTCAATTTTTAGGCTTAGTTCCATGAATTTCTAGGTGGATTTCACAATAATAATCGAGTATTGAGTTCAAAAATCTTACCTCTAGGTGATTCCCCTTGAATCCCTCTTCAATTTCCTTCAACAAGCTCTCAAGATGATCAACAATGGGGGAAATGAGCCCCAAAATCGCGGATGAAATGACTTAAGAACTTTCTGCCCAGTTCTGCCCCTTCTTCATCGCGATTGCGGCCCGAGCCTCGCGATCGCGAAGAGCAACTTTCCAAGACTCCAAAAACACGCTACACGAACGCGACACATACACTGCGAACGCGATGCTTCCACTTCCTATACTATGCGAACGCGAGACCTATGATGCGAACGCGAAGAGCAATAACCTCTTGGACCCCATTCCTTATACGCGATCGCGTAAGACCTCATGCAAACGCGAGGGACACGATCCCAGCCTTCCACGAACGCAAGGCCTCAAATGCGAACGCGAAGGCTTAACTCTGGCTAACCCAAATTCCTTCTACGCGATCGCGATATACCCCACGCGATCGCGAAGGCATAATTTCTCTGCAACTGCTGAACAAAATTTCTGCAACTTTTAACTTCAAAAGTGGACCGATTGACCACCCGAAACTCATCCGAGGCCCCCGGGACCTCAACCCAAAGCACCAGCACATCCTAAAACCTCGTCCAAACTTGTTCCAATCATCAAAACACCTCGAACAACACCAAATCACCAATTCACATCGAATTCAAGCCTGAGTTTTCTAAAAACTTCCGAAATACGCTTGTGATAAAAAATCCAACCAAACCACATCTGAATGGCCTGAAATTTTGCACACACATCCCAAATGACATAACGAAGCTACTACAACTCTCACAATTCCATTCTGACTCCCAGATCAAAATCTCACCTACCAACCGGAAATCGCCAAAATCTCAACTTCGCCAATTACAACCTAGTTCTACTCCAGACCTCCAAAACCAATTCTGATCACGCTTCTAAGTCATAAATCACCCAACGAAGCTAACCAAATCATAAAAATTCCGTTCCGAGCTCATATACAAATAAGTCAACTCTTGGTCAAACCTTTTAAATTCAAAGCTTTCATCTCAGACTGTCCTTTCAAATTCATTCCGATTTTCCTGAAAACCAAAACCAACGATCAACATAAGTCATAATACATCACACGGGGTTAGTCATGCCCAAGAACTGGCGAGGAAAGTGCAAAAGCTCAAAACGACCGGTCGGGTCGTTATAAAATTATTTTCATTATTCATTTCTTCATATCCTTTAGTCTGTATTCCTATTTTAATATTTTTTCCTAATTCTGCTAGATTTATCATAAAATATGGGCTAATGTAAAATATTCCTCCATTATTTGTCATGTCTACTTCTGTTAAACCTATTATAGATTTCTTTTGATCTGACCATCTGTCATCATATACTACTACTAGTACTTTAGTTCCAAAATTCTTTCGAGTTAGTCCTTTTAATCCGATTACTATTAATCCCATATGCATTAAATTCTTTTTATAATTTTTTATTTATCGTACTGATTCTGGGTTAATTAAATTTAATGTTGCAACTTTATTTCCTATGGCTGATAATTGCTCTTCTCTATAATGTCTATATAATTGAGAGTTATTTGAAAAATATCCTGTATTATATAATATTCTCGGGTTGAGTAACCTTAGTTGATTTTGTTGAAAAATTTGTATATCTTTGTTTATATCTATTATTTCGTCTAATTTCTGATTTTCTTCTTGTCTTTTTCTAATAAAAATTCTAGCTAACATATTATTACCTATTCTATTATCTGAAAAACTTATTCATGATCTTTCTTCGTTTGTTGTTCTTGACCCACCTAGAAAAGGGTCCATTTTTGTGGTTTTCTTATTTTAATTTTATCTTTTTGTGGTGTTATTTCAACTCTTTTTAATTGTTCCGTCTACTTTTGGGATTCAATCTTTATCTCCTTTTCTTTAATAATTTTATCAAGCTTTCTATTAATTTCTAAAAGCAATACTATTAAAGTATTATTCTGTTTTATTATTGTTTGATCCGCTTTCCCTTGAGGAGTATAACTAGTAAGTCCCTCTGGATTGGGTTGAATTCTTTTTGTGAATTTTAATGCTTCCTCATATACTGGATCTTGTTCTAGTTGTAAATCACTCATGAAAGAGCGATTTCTTTTATTGTGTCTATGTTTTCTTTTAAGGTACTTATTTCACTTTTTAATACTTCTACTTTATGTGTTATTTTTTCTACTAATCTAGTTATTTGCATTTCTAATTCTTTAGGTTTTTCTGTAATAGTTTTAATTAATTTTTCTATTTCGTTTTTCGTAGGTATTTTTTCTAGATTAAATGTGACGACCCAAAGGGTCATCACCTGTTTTTAATTGCATTATGTGCTTCTGAGGCCTTGAAAACCTCATTTAGAGTTGCCTCGATTTGCGTGCGCAGTCCGAGCGCGTAGCTAGAAAGCTTAAATATGAAATTCTGTGAAAAATGATGAAATTTGAGTTTAAAATGAATGAATTTGACTTCGGTTACATTTTGGGTAGACAGACCCGGACGCGTGATAAGGAAAATATGGGACTTGGGCGTATGTCCGGAATCGAATTCCGAGGTCCCAAGCCCGAGAAATGAATTTTTAAGTAAAAGTTTTTTTTGAAAAGGTTTAAGGAATTTTGAAATGAAATATGATTAGAAAGCGATGATATCGGGCTCGTATTTTGGTTCCGGTGCCCGGTACAAGTCTTATATATGGTTTAAGCCATTTCTATAAAATTTGGCTGAAAACGGAGTTCATTTGACGTGATTCGGACCTAAATTGTTAACGTTGATGTTTTATGACGTTTTAGAAAATTCCTTTGATTTTGAGGTTTGATTCATTATTTTAGAGGTTATTTTGGCGATTTGATCGCACAGATAAGTTCGTATGAAGTTTTTGAGTTAGTACGTGTGTTTGGTTAGGAGCTCCGAGGGCTCTAGTGTGATTCAGATGTGTTTCGGAGGGTTTCGGACTTAGAAAATGTTGCAGGTTTCTCAGCTATTGGGTTTCTGGTACTTCCTTTTTCACGTTCACGGGAGTACCCACGCGAACGCGATGGGTTAATTGTTTTTGAAAGAATTTCCTTCTATGCGAACGCATAGCTCAGGTCGCGAACGCGAGGCTTTGGGTGGGGTATAACCCTTCGCGAATGCGGTCCTGGCCACGTGAACGCGAAGGCCAAATGGGCCTGGGCAGGGGGTGGGGTAGTTGTCTTACGTGAACGCGAACCCTTGGACGCGAACGCGAGGGCTCGAGGAGATTACTCTCCGCGAATGCAAGCCCGTGTACGCAAACACGATGGCTCACCCAGCCTGACCATCACGAACGCGAAGGGTCAGTCGCGAACGCGAAGGGCATTTTCGCCCAGTGATTTTAAAAAGGCCAAAAATAGAACAATTTCGGGATTTTATAAAAATTTCACAAACCATTTCTTCTCCAAAACTCTTAGGCGATTTTTGAAGCTTCTCTTCACCATAATCTCTGGGGTAAGTAATCTTTAGCTTGTTTTCTTCATTTTCCATCAACACACACTAGATTTTTAGGCCTAAAACATGTAATTAAGGGTAGAAATTAGGGATTTGGGTAGAGTTAGGGCTTTTTGATTATTTGTGATTTAGACCTTGTTTTGGGGTCAGATTTGAAAACAAATTATATAGTCGGGCTCGTGGATGAATGGGTGATCGGGTTTTGGTTCGAACCATGTATTTTGACCAAATGGGCTCGGAGTCGATTTTTGGGATTTTGGGAAGAATGATTGGAAAGTTATAATTGAACATTGGAATTGGATTGTTTAGCACTTATTGTTGATATTGAGTCAATTATGTATAGATTCGATTGGGTTGGAGCCGAATTTGAGAGGAAAAGCGGTGTTCGAGGCTTGAGTTGGCCGTGAAAGTTTGAGGTAAGTGTTCGGTCTAACCTCAGCTTGAGGGATTAGTAGTTGGGTCCTATTAGCTACTTGCTACTTGCTCCTTAACTCATTTTCTATTTATTTAAGACTTCCGCTAAATTTCATATTCCGCTGTTATTTAACGGTTTATTTCCTTGTTATTATAATTGGTAAGAAGTTTTAAAATAAAGGATGTTAATGATTTCTAAGTTCATGGCTTGCCTAGCTTCTACGAGTAGGCGCCATTACGACTCCCGAGGGTGGGAATTCCAGGTCGAGACAAGTTGGTATCAGAGCTATAGGTTACATAGGTCTCACATTTCACGGACAAGCTTAGTAGAGTTTGAGGGATCGGTATGGAGACGTCTGTGTTTATCCCCCAGAGGCTACAGAGTTAGGAAAACTTCACATTTGTTCTTTCTCGTCGTGCAGTTTTGTTTCTCGATGCTAATTAAACTTCTACTCTGTTTTTTCACAGATGACGAGAACTCGCGCTTCCTCATCTACTGGTCAGCAGCCCGAGGGGCAGAGAGCGAGGCCGAGGCTGTGCCAGAGGCCGAGGTAGGGGTAGAGCTCAGCCCCGAGTAGCAGCCTTAGTAGCGGAGCCTCAGGTTGACTTTGATGATGAGGTTCCAGCCCCAGCAGCTCCGCTGGGCCCAACCCAGGTCTCAGAAGGGTTTACTGCTACCCCAGTTCTTCAGGATGCTCTGGTCCGATTAGTGGGCCTCATGGAGAGTGCCACCCGAGCAGGTTTGCTTCCTGCAGCACAAGCCATCTCTCAAGCTGGAGGAGGGGCTCAAACTCTGCTACTCGCACTCCAGAGCAGGTGGCTCCTCAGATTTAGACTCCAACGGTTCTGCCAGTTGGGGTATTCCAGCCGGGTATAGTAGCTCAGACCGACGACGATGCAGCCATGTATGCCGATGCTTTGTGGAGGCTGGAAAGGTTTACCAAGCTCTTCACTACTACTTTCAGCGATGCTTCTTTTGAGGATCCCCAGGCTTTTCTATACAGTTGCCACGAGGTTCTTAGGAACATGGGTATTGTTGAGACCAATAGGGTCGATTTTGCTACATTTCGTTTGTCTGGATCTGCCAAGACTTGGTGGAGGGATTATTGCTTAGCTAAACCAGCCGGTTTGCTAGCCTTGACTTGGGATCAGTTTTTAGTGTTGTTTCTGGAAGAGTTTCTCCCCATTACTCTAAGAGAGGCCTATAAGAGGCAGTTTGAGCTCTCTAGTAGGGCTCTATGACTGTTACCCAGTATGAGACCAAGTTCATTGACTTAGCTTGCCATGCTTTTGTCATACTTCCTATCGAGAGAGAGAGGGTGAGGAGGTTTATTGATGGTCTGATTCAGCTGATTCATCTTCAGATGGCTGGGGAGACTGGGAGAGATCACCTTTCAGGAGGCGGCCAATGTGGCCTACAGAGTTGAGACAGTTCTGTCGTAGGGAGCTGGTCATGGGTCGGATAAGATGCCCCATCATTCAGGCAGATTGAGTAGTACCTCGTCTGGAGGTAGAGATTCATATGGTAGAGGCCATCCTCCTAGGCCCTTTTAGTCAGCTCTTCAGGTTTCTCATGGTGCTTCAGGTAGCCGTGGTCCTCCGATGCAATATTCTGATCAGCAGTCCTTCAGTGCACCACCAACACCAATCAGTGCACCATGCTTTAGAGTTTCCAGGGTCGTCAGCCCCAGCAGCCAAGGGCTTGTTTTACTTGTGGCGACACGAGGCACATTGCTAGGTATTGCCCTTGAGCTTCGAGTAGTTCTCCGCATCAGGGTTCTCGTGCTATGGTTCAGGCCCCAGGTATTACACAGGCCACCCAACCAACTAGGGTGGGGGTAGAGGTGCCAGAGGTGGAGGTAGAGGTCCTAGAGGTGGAGGCCAACCAGCAACAGGCCGTCCTAGAGAGGTAGTTTAGGGTTGTAGGGCCCAGCCCTAATGTTACGCCCTTCCAGCCAGGCCCGAGGCTGAGGCTTTAGATGTAGTCATTACAGGTATTATACTGGTTTGTGATAGAGATGCTTCGGTGCTATTTGATCGAGGGTCTACGTATTCATATATGTCGTCGTATTTTGCACCGTATCTGATCATGCTTAGTTATTCATTGATTGATCCTGTTTATGTGTCTACACCGGTGGGTGATTCTATTGTGGTTGATCGAGTCCATTGTTTTTGTATTATGGTGATCGGGGGTCTTGAGACTCGTGTAGATTTATTGCTTTTAGACATGGTTGATTTCGATGTTATATTGGGGATAGACTGGTTATCACCTTACCACGCTATCTTGGATTGCCACGCTAAGACTGTGACCTTAACCTTACCAGGTATGCCTCATTTAGAGTGGAGATGGACTCCTGGTCATTCTACCCGCAGTGTTATCTCGTATGTGAAAGCTCGGCGTATGGTCAAGAAGGGGTATTTGGCCTATTTGGCGTATGTTCGCGATTCTAGTGCTGAGGTTCCCTCTATTGATTCTGTGCATGTTGTTCACGAGTTTCATTAGGTATTCCCTTCAGACATGTCGGGGATTCCACCCGATAGGGATATTGACTTCTGCATTAATTTGGCTTCGGGCACTCAGCCCATTTCTATCCCGTTGTATCGCATGGCCTCGCCAGAGTTGAAAGAGTTGAAGGAGCAGTTGCAAGACTTGCTTGAGAAGGGCTTCATTAGACCAAGTGTTTCGCCGTGGGGTGCGCCGGTGTTGTTTGTTAAGAAAAAGGATGGGTCAATGAGAATGTGTATCGATTACAGGCAGTTAAACAAGGTTACAATCAAGAATAAGTATCCATTGCCGAGGATTAATGATTTATTCGATCAGCTTCAGGGTGCCAAGGTATTTTCAAAGATAGACTTGAGATCTGGCTACCATCAGTTGAGGATTAGGGCCTCCAATGTACCTAAGACAACTTTCTGCACTCGGTACGGGCATTATGAGTTCTTGGTTATGTTGTTCGGGTTGACAAATGCCCCAGAAACCTTTAATGGTTTGATGAACCGAGTGTTCAGGCCTTATTTGGACTCATTCATGATCGTCTTAATTGATGATATTTTGATATATTCCCATATCCAAGAGAAGCACGAGCAACATCTCAGAGTGATTCTTCAGACTCTGAAGGATAGTCAGTTATATGCTAAGTTCTCAAAGTGTGAGTTCTGGTTGAGTTCAGTTGCATTCCTAAGTCCTATTGTGTCAGCAGAGTGTATTTAGGTTTATCCGAAGAAGATTGAGGCAGTCAAGAACTGGCCTAGACCAGCATCAGCTACAGAGATTCGGAGTTTCTTGGGATTGGCAGGCTACTATCGTCGGTTCGTGGAGGGGTTTTCATCTATTGCAGCCCCGATGACCAGGTTAACCCATAAGGGTGCCTAGTTCAGATGGTCGGACGAGTATGAGGCGAGCTTTCAGAAGCTTAAGACAGCTTTGACTACGACACCGGTGTTGGTTTTGCCTACAGGTTCAGGGCCGTATATAGTCTATTGTGATGCATCTCGTATTGGGCTTGGTGCAGTGTTGATGCAGGATGGCAAGGTCATTGCCTATGCTTCGAGGAAGGTAAAGATTCATGAGAAGAACTATCTGGTTCATGATTTAGAGTTGGCAGCCATTGTTCATGCATTGAAGATTTGGAGGCACTATCTATATGGTGTGGCGTGTGAGGTGTTCACGGATCATAAGAGTTTTCAGTATTTGTTCAAGCAAAAGGAGTTGAATTTGAGGCAGAGGAGGTGGTTGGAGTTGTGGAAAGATTATGACATCACTATCTTATATCACCTGGGAAAGGACATATGTGGTGGCCGATGCCTTGAGTAGGAAGTCAGCCAGTATGGGCAGTCTTGCTTATATTTCGGTTGGTGAGAGACCGCTTGCCTTGGATGTTCAGGCTTTGGCCAATCGGTTTGTGAGGTTGGATATTTCTGAGCCTAGTCGTGTATTAGCTTGCACGGTCGCTCGTTCTTCTTTATTGGAACGTATCCGTGATCGGTAGTATGATAATCCTCATTTGTGTGTCCTTAAAGACACGGTGCAACGTGGAGGTGCCAAGCAGGTTACGTTAGGTGATGATGGAGTTTTGAGATTGCAGGGTCTAGTTTGTGTGCCTAATATGAATGGGCTTCGAGAGTTGATTTTAGAGGAGGCCCATAGCTCTAGGTACTTTATTCATCCGAGCG
The DNA here is from genome assembly GCF_000393655.2 of Nicotiana sylvestris. Taxonomy (NCBI): domain Eukaryota; kingdom Viridiplantae; phylum Streptophyta; class Magnoliopsida; order Solanales; family Solanaceae; genus Nicotiana; species Nicotiana sylvestris. Next base: position 88,278,442 of record NC_091068.1, on the reverse strand, counting down.
CCGCGAAGATGTATCAGGATTTGTGGTAGCATTATTGGTGGTAAAGAATGAAGAAGGATATTATTGCATATGTGGCTCGGTGTTTGAATTGCCCGTAGGTTAAGTATGAGCATTAGAGGCCTGGTGGATTGTTTCAGAGGATTGAGCTTCCCAAGTGGAAGTGGGAGCGGATCACTATGGATTTTGTTGTTGGGATCCCGCATACTCGGAGGAAGTTCGATGCAGCATAGGTCATTGTTGATAGGCTGACCAAGTCAGCACATTTCATTCCTGTAGCAGTCTCCTATTCATCCGAAAGGTTAGCTGAGATCTATATCCGGGAGATTGTTCGTCTTCATGGTGTTTCTGTGTCTATCATTTTTGACCGAGGTACGTAGTTTACCTCGTGTTTCTGGAGAGGAGTTTAGCGAGAGTTTGGCACTCAGGTGGAGTTGAGTGCATCATTTCATCCCCAGACGGACGGCCAGTCCGAGCGAACTATTCATATTCTGGAGGATATGCTCCGAGCTTGTGTTATTGACTTTGGAGGCTCGTGGGATCAGTTTTTGCCTTTAGCAGAGTTTGCCTACAACAACAACTACCATTCGAGCATCCAGATGGCTCTTTATGAGGCTTTGTATGGTAGGCGATGTTGATCTCCGGTTGGATGGTTTAAGCTGAGGGAGGCTCAGTTGTTGGGTACAGATCTGGTTCAGGCGGCCTTGGACAAGGTTAGGATCATTCAAGATAGGCTTCGTACAGCTCAGTCCAGGAAAAAGAGTTATGCAGACCGCAAGGTTCAAGATGTGGCTTTCATGGTTGGTGAGAGAGTATTGCTCTGATGTGTCGCCTATGAAGGGCGTGATGAGAATTGGGAAGAAGGGCAAGCTTAGCCCTAGGTTCATTGGCCCGTTTGAGATTCTTGATCGAGTGGGAGAGGTAGCTTATAGACTTGCATTGCCGCCGAGCTTATCAGACGTACATCCAGTGTTTCATGTGTCCATGCTTTGGAAGTATCACAGCGATCCATCCCACGTGTTAGATTTCAGCACTATCCAGTTGGACAAGGACTTGTCTAATGAGGAGGAGCCGGTGTCTATTCTAGACCGGCAAGTTCGTCAATTGAGGTCGAAGAGTTTTCCTTCTATTCGTGTTTAGTGGAGAGGTCAGCCTCCTGAGGCATCGACCTGGGAGTCCGAGTCTGATATGCGGAGCCGTTATCCTCATCTTTTCCCCTACTCAGGTACTTCTTTCTTCTATCCGTTCGAGGACGAACGGTTATTTTAGAGGTGGAGAATGTGACGACCCAAAGGGTCATCACATGTTTTGAATTTCATTCTATGCTTCTGAGGCCTTGAAAATCTCATTTAGAGTTGCCTCGATTTGCGTGCGCAGTCCGGGCACGTAGCCGGAAAGCTTAAATATGAAATTCTATGAACAATGATAAAATTTGAGTTTAAAATGAATAAATTTAACTTAGGTCAACATTTTGAGTAAACAAACTCGGACCCGTGATTTGACAGTCACGGAGGTTCCGTAGGAAAATATGGGACTTGGGCGTATGCTCGGAATCGAATTCCGAGGTCGCAAGCCCGAGAAATGAATTTTTAAAATTATTTTCTGAAAATGTTTAAGGAATTTTGAAATTAAATCTGATTAGAAAGCGATGTTATCAGGCCTGTATTTTGGTTCCGGCACCCGGTACAGGTTTTATATATGGTTTAAGTCATTTCTGAAAAATTTGGTTGAAAACGGAGTCCGTTTGACGTGATTCGGACCTAAATTCCTAAAGTTGTTGTTTTATGAAGTTTGAGAATAATCCTTTGATTTTGAGGTTTGATTCATTTTTTTGAGGTTATTTTGGTGATTTGATCGCAGGGATAAGTTCGTATGAAGTTGTTGAATTAGTACGTGTGCTTAATTAGGAGCCCCAAGGGCTCGGGTGTGATTCCGATGTGTTTCGGAGGGTTTCGGAGGGTTTCAAACTTAGAAAATGTTGCAGGTTTCTCAGTTGTTGGGTTTCTGGTAGTTCCTTCTTCGCGTTTGCGGGAGTATCCACGCGAATGCGATGGGTTAATTGTTGCTGAAGGAATTTCCTTCTACGCGAATGCGTAGCTCAGGTCGCAAACGCGAGGCTTTAGGGGGGATGACCGTTCGTGAATGCGGTCCTGGCCACGCGAACGCGATGGCCAAATAGGCCTGGGCAGGAGGTGGGGTAGTTGTCTTACGCGAACGCGAACCCTTGGACGCGAATGCGAGGGCTCGAGGAGATTACTCTCCGCGAACGCGAGCCCGTGTATGCGAACGCGAAGGCTCACCCACCCTGACCATCGCGCACGCGAAGGGTCAGTCGCGAACGCGAAGGACATTTTTGCCCAGTGATTTTAAAAAGGCCAAAAACAGAAAACTTTCGGGATTTTATTAAAATTTCACAAACCCCTTCTTCTCCAAAGCTCTTAGGCGATTTTTGAAGCTTCTCTTCACCATAATCTCTTGGGTAAGTAATCTTTAACTTGTTTTCTTCATTTTTCAACAACACCCACTAGATTTTTAGGGCTAAAACACGTAATTAAGGGTAGAAATTAGGGATTTGGGTAGAGTTAGGGCTTTTTGATTATTTGTGATTTATACCTAGTTTTGGGGTAGGATTTGAAAATAAATTATATATTCGGGCTCGTGGGAGAATGGGTGATCGGGTTTTGGTCCGAACCTCGTATTTCGACCAAGCGGGTCGGGGTCAATTTTTGGGATTTGGGGAAGAATGATTGGAAAGTTATAATTGAACATTGTAATTGGATTTTTTAGCACTTATTGATGATATTGAGTCAATTATGTATAGAATCGATTGGGTTGGAGTTGAATTTGAGAGGAAAAGCGGTGTTCGAGGCTTGAGTTGGCTGTAAAAGTTCGAGGTAAGTGTTCGGTCTAACCTCAGCTTGAGGGATTAGGAGTTGAGTCCTATTTGGTACTTGCTTCTTGTTGAGTGCGATGTATAGGCATGGTGACGAATATCTATACATTGCTGTCGAGCATGACCGTGAGTCTTAATTTGAACGTTGTTGTGCTCTTATATGGCACTTCGGATGCTTTAATTAATGATCTCCTATATTGAGTAAAGATTGATTTTATCCTCGTAGATCTTAGTTATGATTGAGTATTGTCACTAATTGAGCTGAGTACAAAATGAGTTAGGATTTGGTTATAGCTGATTCTCCCTTGCCGGGATGACTGTTTCGATATTGTTGTTCCCTTGCCGGGATTTCTTGTAATTTTGTGATGACTTGTAAATGGGAGTGGGTGGTATGCCTACCACAAGATATAATGAAATGGGAGCGGGTGGTATGCCTACCACAAGATATGATGAAATGGGAGCGGGTGGTAAGCCTACCACAAGATCGATGAAATGGGAGCGGGTGGTACGCCTACCACGAGATATAATGAAATGGGAGCGGGTGGTACGCCTAACACGAGATATAATGAAATGGGAGCAGGAGGTATGCCTACCACGAGATATAATGAAATGGGAGCGGGTGGTACGCCTACCACAAGATATAATTAAATGGGAGCGGGTGGTACGCCTACCACAATATATGAGAAATGGGATCTTGTTGCACGCCTGCAACAAGATGAAACTGAAAGTGAAAGTTTCCTTATTTCTTTTTTATCCGTGTTAGAAGTTAAATTGTTGTTTCCTTATTATTCTTTGATATTCTGTTTTATCTGCTACCCCCGAAGCATGTTCCCCTTCCCCAGCTTTGATTGCTTATTACCTGTTTACTTTTTTCGCCATATATTATATAACTGCACAAGTTTATTTGGAGTCTGGTACTATCCTCGTCACTACCTCGCCGGGGTTAGGCTAGGCACTTACCAACACATGGGGTCGGTTGTGCTGATACTACACTCTGCACTCTGTGCAGATACCAGAGTAGCCTTTGGTCAGCAACACTAGCTCGGGAGCCAGCCTTTAGTCCACTGAGACACCGAGGTAGCCTTGCAGGCATCCGTAGGCCCAGCATCTCCTCTATCTTATTTCATATTCTGTTATCTCATGTATTCGAGACAAACAGTGCTATATTTCGTTCAAACGGTTGTATTTAGTACTCTTAGTACCCTGTGAGCAGGCTAGCGGTCGCATGGTTGACGAAGTTTCTACAAAGAATTCTATGGGTTATTCAGCAAAGAGATCAGTCGTGCTAATGTGGTTGATGATTCAGAGTATAAAAATGGGGTTTTACAAAAGGATTCCGAGAATTTTTGTGGTTGATTGCGTAAGGTTATGTCAACAAGAGATAAAGAATTCTGGTGAGTTCTAGAGTTGTCTAATAGTGGCTTCAAGCTAAGTGGGAGAGTCCCACAGCCTAAGATTGGGTTGCATGGTTAACTACTTGCAAAGTTTCTAGTTATTAGCACATCAATAGGTTATTTCAGCTACGGGAAAAGACCATAAGTGGTGATTTGAGCAAGGAATGGTTAAAGGTGTGCTATGGTTGGCCTTATTGGCTCATATTCAGACTTGGGGAAGGATTCAGGATTTATGTCTTATATAGATGCGGGTTTCAAGGGAAGTGATTATGCCGGGTGCTTCGTCGAGAGGGTATTCGTGTGCTATTAGATTCATGGAGTTGATTATATTCGGGGCCAAGTCAGAGCCAGCGGCTCTCAGCAACAGTCCTAGTGAATTCAAAGGTTAAAGTGTGATGCCTAATGATTTTGAGCCTATAGGTACGGCTAAGAATCAAGCTTGGTAGCAGCTTATGAGAAGAGGCCCAGAATGATCTATGATGTGTTGGCTTGTAGTGTAGCACTTGGGAGGTATGAAATGGTTCATGGAATTTGAGACAACATGGTCTTGTGATTCAAGGTCACTTGGGATTAGTGCAGATGGAGTGTGTTATGGGTTGAATGGAGTTATTAGTATTACTAAGACAATCAGGGTAAATCAAAGGAAGATAGATTGGTTAGCCACAGTTGAGTTGGCATATTGGTGGTAGAGATCAGTTCCTTCAGCGTGATCAAGTTATGCATGTGAATTGTGGCAGTACGTGTGAGGCTTGTCGGCCGCCGTAATTGATGTTATTCAGAAGCATTCTACGGTTATGGTCTGTTATGTGTAGGCGGATCCCGGAAGGGCTATGGTGGCTTAGACTACTACTTAGAGATTTGCATATTCTACGGCTATGAGAATTCGCCTGTGTGTTACTATGGTTCTTCTGAAGTGAGTTAAGTGAAAAGTTTTTATATGAGGGGGTGTTAACCTATTAGTGGTTCTGGAGTTATGATAAAAAGCGTGTTCTATTGTATAGTGGCATGTTAGGTGCAGTGAGTAGTATGGAATTTGAAGTGAGGATCAAAGTTGCAGTTCGGTGTTAACAAGGATGTCACGAGCTCCGAAGAGCAGGAAAGGAGTTTCGATTGTTAAGGTAAGTTGGTATTGTCTTCAGCGTCACCTAAGATCGGTGTTTCGCGGAAAAGGCCTTGCATCCTGGTTAAGGATTCTTGATCGCTTTTCAGAGTTAGTGCGGCTGGTGGTTTGGATGTACGGACCTATTGTTTGTTATGGTAGGTTGTGGGAGCGTGTCCCACAGGAAGATTGTATAAGTGTGGCATGTAGTCACTTGATTGATTAAAGATTTAAACCAAGTATGAAGATTTTGGTGATATCATTAATTTGAGAACTTATGCCTGGAGGGCACTCGGTTTATTGAGTGTGGACTATGGAGGGTTTCTCCAATTACGATGGTTGATCTTGTGTGTTACAAGAAAAGGGGTTATTATGGACCCATGAAAGGTCATTAGCCTAGTTGGTGCAATCAGAAATCGACTTGAGGCCTGTGGATGGATTTAATGTGAATATGGGCTCTATATCAGGTCAGATGTGTTCAGTTCAGTAATGCGGTGCTTATAGGAGAGTAGTCGGGGTGTTATTTCATCGTCAGCTATTCCATGCAATGATGCATTGTGCCGTGTGAGTTTAGAGACGGCTTGGTAAATTGCTTATGTGTCAAGTTTCCGCATTGAGATGATGTTATTCGAGCAAAATGGTTCTTGAGATTCAAATCGTATATCGCACCTCAATTGTGCTTGAGTTTTGTAGCTTATAGCGTGATATGTCATCTTAGGGATGGTATTATGCACTTAGCGTGCTTGTGACCGAATTTTGGTATTTTATTGTTATGAGCAATTTAGCTCTATGTGCATCTCCTTATGTGAGTTCTACGTTTGGATCGGGTGGCACGCCACTATGGGTATGTTATTTGGATTGGGTGGCACACTGCCATGGTTGTGTTGTGTGGATTGGGTGGTACGCCACTATGGTTGCACTGTTTGGATCGGGTTGCGCGCCGCAATAGTGTGATGTTCAGTAAAGTTCCCCATATCTATTTTTATATGTTTTGTTTCCTATTTTCTGAGGAAAGCATGTATTAGCTGTGAGCCCGCATCGCATGTATGATTCACGAGCGGGGTGACTGTTTAATATGTTGCCCGTGTCGCATGTATGATTCGCGAGCAGGGTAATCGGATTTCCTTTTCGGAGTTCGTTTTTCTTTCGTACCGCATTCGAATTGGTAGCCTATTGGCACATTGTGGCATCATATGAGACTTTGGATCATCTCCAGGGTGGCTTGTAGCCGGAACAATTCGTACTGGGTAAGACGAAATCATTGGATTTAGGATTAGTGCAATCTGATTATGTGAAGTACATTAAGAAGTTAAGACCAGTATTCGGTTCAGAATGAGGTGAGGGTTCTTGTCAGGAGTATAGACCCGATGATTTGTTGATTCAGCAGTTGGTTATGAATTTCTACGCCTATCTTCCATCGTGGCGCTATTGTAAGAGTTAGAATAAGAACTATGTATATCATGAGGTGCGTTGTGAGCATCAGATTCATGGAATTTCGACTACTATGCTTAGAGAATGTTACTGTGGTCCTGTGAGTAAAATGGTACAAGGGGTGAATTCAGCTACGGTATGTTGTCATGTTCTGGTACATCGTGTAGTGATTTATACGGTGTTCTTGTATTGGGAGCATGCCTAGTAAAGATTTTCAGATGTTGAAACTAGGCTCTAAGGCTCATTTATTTGAATAAAAAAAAATATCTTTAGATTTGCTCGAGCCAATGTGCTCAACTGAGTCGTTGTGGCACGGGTAGGTGCACAAGGTGCTTAACTGCGATTTCAGACGACTCCAGCACGATTCTTAACAAGTTCGAGGACGAACATATGTTTAAGTGGGAGAAAATGTAACGACCTGACCGGTCGTTTTGAGCTTTGGCCCGTTCTTCGGCGGTTTGAGGCCATGAACAGCTTCACTTCAGGTATTATGACTTGTACGCATCGTCGGAATTGGACTTCGGGAAGTTCAGAGTTGATTTGGAAAGAAAATTCTCATTTTAGAAGCCTTAAATTGAAAGAATTAGCTAAGATCAGATTTGTGAGTAAACGACCTCGGAATCAGGATTTGAAGGTTCCAGCAAGTTCGTATGATGATTTTAGACTTGGGCGTATGTCCGGGTCGGATTTTGGATAACCCGGGAACGTTTTGGCACCTATTCTGGAAGTTTCCATTTTGGAAGAAATTTCATAAGTTTGGGTTGAAGCGCATTTCACTGTTATCGATGTCTGTTTGGGATTCCGAATCGGGGAATAGCTCCGTATGGTGATCCTGGAGTTGGGAGCGCGATCGGAAGTGAATTCAGAGGTCCGCAGGTCATTTTGAAGTCATTTGGCTAAAGATAGAAATTTGAAGGTTTTTGAGAAGTTTGACCGGAAGTGGACTTTTTGATATCGGGGTCAGATTTCGATTCCGGAAGTTGGAATAGGTCCGTAATGTCAAATATGACTTGCGTGAAAAATTTGAGGTCAATCAGACGTGATTTGATAGGTTTAAACACCGAAAGTAGAAGTTCAAAATTCTAAAGTTCATAAAGCTTGGATTGGAGGTCAATTCGTGGTTTTAGCGATGTTTGATATGATTCGAGGCCTCGAGAAAGTCCGTAATGTGTTTTGGGACTGGTTGGTATGATTGGTTGGGGTCCTGGGGGGCCTCGGGTGGATTCCAGGTGGTTAACAGATCGAATTCGCAGTTTGAAGAAGAGCTAAGGTTGCTAGTTGCTGGTGTAACTGCACCTGCAAGTCTAGGACCGCAGGTGCGGAACCGCAAAAGCTGCTCTAGGGTCGTAGATATGGTATGGGTGGAAGAGAGTTGTGACCGCAGATGCAGTTGTTTGGCTGCAGATGCGGGACCACATCTGCGGTAGAGAGGGCACAGAAGCGGAATGGGCTGGGGAGCCCCAGACCGCAGAAGCGGAATCTGGTCTCGCACATGCGGAACCGCAGAAGTGGTCAGGAGACCGCAGGTGCGGAAACTGCTGAGGCCGTGAGTGTCTTTGAAATCGAAGGTTTTGGCTATTTTCCTCTATTTTTACTCTTGTTGGGGCAATTTTGGAGAGCTTCAAGAGGGGAAGTTCTTCATCAACAATATGGTAAGCTAACCCCACCTATCTTGAGTTAAATACATTGATTATGTACGGATTTGGGCATGCAATTTGTAGAAAACTTAGGGGTTGAGGGAAAACCTAGAAAATTTATATTCTTGGAATTTGACCATGATTTTGGGTATGGAATTGATAGTAAATTATATATTTGAGTTCGTGGAATTATGGGTAAGCTTAATCTTCGAAAATTTTCGGAATCCGGGCACGTGGGCATGAGGGCATTTTGTCAACTTTTCGATCGGGGTTAGGAATTGTTATAAATTGGATTGTAATGATTAATTGAGCGTATATTAATGGATTTTCATAATTATCGACTAGTTTTGGAGCGTTGTGCATCAAAGTCTTTGGAAGAGCGTGGAATGTCGGTTATGGATCTTCGAAGTGAGGTGAGTCTCCTTTCTAACCTTGTAAGAGGGAATTGTCCCAATAGGTCAGTTAATTGGTTATGTGCTCCTATTTGTGGGGGCTACGTACGCACGAGGTGACGAGAGTCCATGCGTAGCTACTATTATGCTATTGTCCGGGTAGTTTAGGACCCAAGAGCATGTTATACTTGGATTATTTGTGAACTTATTGACAACTTGAATTGCTTAAATCACATTGAATTAGTAAATGAATTTCTAAATTGATTAAACTTCATCTTTCTTAAATGGTTAAAAGAGGATTGTCTTTCTTTGGAAAATTTCTCTGTGTGGACTTCTTGGTTGTCAGTCTGTATGTGTTTATTTTTGGAGCGGGTCGAACGCCTCGGCAGATTAAATAGATGCATCTATGGTTTGTGACGTTCGACCCTTGGCAGTGCACCGTTTAAATATTGTTGGATAGAGCCGTACGACCTCGGCATGAGATGCGCATGCTTGTATTGCTTGCCTGAGAATTATGCGATAATATTTGCCTTCCTTGGCCAGATGTAGTTGATAAGCATAATGAAAAGTAAACTTTGGAAATCCACACTTATTTGAGATGTTGTTTACCTGCTATCTGGTTTTATAAGTTTATAATTGTTTTATAAAAATCCATGATTTCCTCATATTTTCACTATATTGTTATCAGACCACTAGTAAGTGTCAAAGTTGACCTCTCATCTCTACTTCTTCGAGATTAGACGGGATACCCATTGAGTACACGTTATTTTCGTACTCATACTACACTTCTGTGCATTTTTGTTGCACAGACATATGTATCTCTAGTGGCCTACTGGGCGTAGCAGCAATTGGTGGATACAGAGACTTAGGTGAGTTGCACTTCTCAAGGCGACCCGCAGCCAGCAGAGTCTCTTTCAGTTATATATTTTTATTTCCTGTCCAATATTATATTCTGGACGGTTGATGTATTTTATTTCCTTCTTAGTAAATGCTCATGTACTTGTGACACCGGTTTCTGGGATGATTATTGTGTATCTTGTATTTACTTCCAAGTGTTCTTTTATTTACATTGTAAAGATTGTTTTTTACTAGTAACATTGAAGGAAAAATCTTAGTTTTCAAAATTGTTAAAATGAGAACTTAATCAAGTAATTTGGTTGGCTTGCCCGATAGCAGTGTCCGGCGCCATCACGACCCTTGGTGGATTTTGGGTCGTGACACTACCATTCCAGTTTACTATCAAGCTACTCCATCTATCGAAATTTCCTTCTGATTCATCTTCAACTGGATATTTCCTCTTACTGTATCACCATAATGCCTCAACCCAGGCTTACCACACCAGACCCAAGCATAAAACCACACTGTCTAAGACCCATAAGCCGCTGAATACTCTCTCAAATACTCCCAAAAACACCACATCCCAGAATACTTTACTCTGAAGAGCTTCATGCGAATCTAACTCCGTTACCTTTACTTTCCTGATACTGATACATAGAATCCCATAAGTAACATAGAAATACCACAAGTACTGACCTCTTCCAATGAAAACTTAGTTTCTAACCGCGTATACAACTCTAAAATACCGGATTGCTCCCTGTAGAATCTTGAACACATTTGAACAATTCTCGAGAGTCATTCACTCTTATTCAAACTGCAATTTACTTGACCCAACGAACAGAACCACCCGTGTCTCATTGGCACTCCGATACTGCAGAATGAAGTCCTCATCCTAATACAACCAAGCAACTTCCTGCTCTATGCACCGAGCATTCTTTACCGACCACAACTTAAGACCTCATGTGGTTTCTTACCCTATGAAGCATAATATAACCTTTATCAAAAAAAAATTTTCCTTTACTCGAGCTATCCTCGGTCTCAATTTCCGCAAGCCATAACTAATTCACCCACACGCCTCAAACTGGAACCAACATAGCACCTAACCGTTCAATTAACCACTCACATCAAACTCCTTCACTTGGATCGAAGCTATGGATAACTCATAACACTTATACTTTATTGATGCCACAATACCATAGTGAGATTAAACTTAGATCCTTTGCAAGCTTGTGAAAACACAGATCCTCTAGTACTTTAAAGCTTCAGCAAATCTCGCACTCATTCTCGCAACAGTTAAGCCCCCTCTCTCAAGCAACCCAAAATTCAAATTTCAACACTAACATTCCACTTGCACATGAGATCTTATAACAGTCACATAAGGGTCACACAACCCCAGAATTCTTCGCAAGAGATAACCCACCTGCTTTTCCTTCAATTAACATTTCTGTATACCTTCCACCGTCACAAACCGTATACAGTTACTTAGTATTCTTGAGTCTAAACTCATACCGCTACATGAAATCTACTTCACTCTCAACTGGGAAACATTTAAAGATCCTTCATACGCCCATAACTCGGGGCTACACCTCGAATCAAGATGAAAATCAAGCACCTAATAGTTCTTCTATCCTCCAGCAGATCTTCCTCGTCACTTCCAAGTCATATAGATACATCTCACAGTACTAACAAACTCATCACATAGTTATCCAACCGTCACTTCCGCTAATAGGGACGATACCGAACATATAAGTTCAAAACACTTGCTCACACAATCAGCACCTCGGTGCTCAAGCCATAGGCAAAGATACAGCCTCAAGTCCTCCAAACTAGCCTCACATCAAACTTATAGAGATCACATCTCGCTCCTCAATCAGGGGATCACAAGCCATCAAGGCATATCTGATACTGAGTGCTCATGCGCGCATGCGAATGCGTGGAAGGAATTTCAAGAGTTACTTTTCAAGCTGAATCAAGGACGCATGATAAGAATTCAAGAATGTGAAATTTTCCTAAAGGTTCTGCAGCCTCTCGAGGATAAATACAAACATCTCCGTACCAATCGACGAGACTCTATTAAACCTGCTCATGACTTGCAAGACCTATGTAACCTAGGCTCTAATACCAACTTGTCATGACCCTAACCTTGAACCTGGTCATGATGGCGCCTCTCTGAAGACAAGGCCAGCCAGTCCAACACAGTACACTTCTTTAAGCAGTTAATTATCATAAAATGGTTTAAAGCGTGATTTAATAGCAATAATTCACGGAAATATAGATATAAATAGAAGAAACCATCCTGACACAGCCCAAACCGTGGTGTCACAAGTCATGAGCAACTAAGGATCCCGATACGAGTCTACTAAATACAATATCTGGTACAACTATTTGAAGGATATAAAAGTAATAAGATAAGGGATACGCGGGGGCTGCGGACGCCAACAGCTACCTCGTAGTCTCTGAAACACCGCCTGGATTGGAGGAAATCAGCACTTAGGAGCGGGACCTGCTACGCCTGAATCTGCACACAGGGGTGCATGGATTAAAGTGAGTACTCCAACTCAGTGAGTAATAAACATAAATAATGGCTGAAAGCAAGAAATCCCATGAAAACACAAAGCAATCTATACCGAAGCAGTAAATCACTTAAAACAGTAAATCAATGAAATATAAAGTAAATTTTACTTTTTCAACCAGTAAAACAAGTAATTCGGCAGGTAATTAACAAATATAAATCCACCCCTCGGTCAATAACTCAGAATAGTACCAGCCCCTCGGGCTCACTCTCAGAATAGTACAGCCCTTCGGGCTCACTCTCAAATCAGTATCAGCCCCTCGGGCTCACTCTTAGAACACAATGGGTACCCGCGCTTACCGAGGGTGTGCAGACTCCGGAGGGGCCCCTTACGGCCCAAGCGCAATATCAAGCCATCTCTCGGCTCTCGGCCTCACATCACTTAAGCCACCTCGTGGTGTGTAAATGTATCTCAGACCCTCAACCTCATATCACTCAGTGTATCCTCACATCAGGCCCTCGACCGCACTCAGTCAGAAAATCATCGCAAGCCCTCAGGCATTTGTAAAACAGTAGTGCTCAGTCCAAAACATCGTTTAGAAATATCATTTATGTCTCAAAACTGAGTAAAAGTGGCTGAGTTGTAAAATAGTAGAAAAACAACAGGACTGAGTTCAAGTAATAAATCAATACAGTGTGGAAATAGTGATAAAAAATTCTGGAGGGTTCAAATAGTTGGCACGAAGCCCAAATATGGCAATCAGCAAAAACCATGATGATAACAAATAAGTTTCAGTCAAATACGCGGTAAAATCATCAATCGGGACAGACCAAGTCACAATCCTCAATAGTAAACGACTCCACGCTCATCATCAAGCGCGTGTGTCACCTTAATATAGCACAACGATGTGCAATCCGGGGTTTCATTTACAATAATTACTCACCTCGAACTGGCTACAACTCTAGCTCGTGACGCCTTTGTCCCCCGAATAGGCCTCCACGCGCGTCGAATCTATCGAAAATCAGAACGAATACGTCACAATATGCTAAGGGAACAAAGCCCAAGCAAAAATAATCGAAAAATATCAAAAATCCTGAAATTAGCAAAACCCGAGCCCCGGGCCCACTTCCCGAAACTCAGAAATTTTCACATCGTTAGATTCCTTATCACCCCACTAGTTCATACATATCAAAAGTTCTCCAATCCGACACCAAATGGTCCTCCAAATCCCAATTCAAAAGCTCAAAATCCCAATCCCTAGTTCTTCCATTTTTAGCTTAAGTTTCATGATTTTCTACGTAGATTTCACAATAGATTTGAGTTTTTGGTCCGAAATCCTTACCTCCAAATGTTTCTCCTTGAATCCCTCATCGATTTCCCTCAAAAAAGCTCTCAAAAAGACCAACTATGGAGTAAATGAGCTTAAAAATCCCGGACGAAATGAATTAAAACATTCTGTCCAGGGGTTTTCGCATTTGCGACCCCAAAGCCCGCTTCTATGGTACCTCTTCTGCAGTCATTTCTCCGCATATGCGGAATTCGCTTAACGAGCCAAAATCGCATCTGCGGTACACTGCCGCATCTGCGACCCCGCAGGTGCGGTCCTTATTCTGCATCTGCGGTTCCTGACCTCTCTCCTCAAATCCGTATCTGCAGAAAATCCTTCACACCAGCGGTCCCCAAACCGCATGTGCGAACACACTAGTAGCAGCAAAAATTCTACAATCACTCAAGTCCAAAAATCTTCCCGTTAACCATCTGAAATCACCCCGAGGCCCCCGGGACCTCAACTAAAAGCACAAACATAACCCAATAGCTTATTCAAACTTGTTCCCATCATCAAAACACCTCAAACAACATCAAATTACCCGAAACACATCGGATTCAAGCCTAATTTTTGAGAAATCTTCCGAAATATGCTTTCGATCAAAAACCCAATCAAACCACATCTGAATGAACTAAAATTTTGCACACGCATCCAAATGACATAACGAAGCTACTGCAACTTTCGAAATTTCATTCCGACCCCTATATCAAAATCTCACCTATCAACCGGAAATCGTTAAAATATCAACTTCGCCAATTCAAGACAAATTCTACCCCCGACCTCCAAAACCTATTCCGATCACACTCCTAAGTCATAAATCACCTCCCGAAGCTAACCGAACCATCGGAACTCACATGCGAGCCCTCTAACACATAAGTCATCATCCAGTTGACTTTTCCAACTTAAACCTTCTTAAAAGAGACTAAGTGTCTCATTTCTTACCAAATTCACTCCGAACACCAATTAATCCACTCGATCACATAAAACACGGATAACAAAGCATAAAGAAGCAGAAACAGGGGGAAACATAGCAGTAACTCATGAGACGACTGGTCGGGTCGTCACAAATTAAGAGTACCAAAGACAAAAGAAGAGCAATAATGTTGGTGTAGAAGACAGAGCAATAATGTTGGCATACCAATGTGAAAAATGATAAAGTAAAGAAGACATGATAGGAAGAAATGCTAGTTGTACTAAAAGACAAACGTGACAAATGACACAAAGTAAAGAAGATGTGACAAGAGGTAATGCTAAGCTGTGCTAAAAGACAAGCTAAATTTTTGAGTGGAAGAAAAACTTACAAGCACTAAGGGATTCTCCGACCAAGCCATGTGAAGATGGGGCCCAATGAAGTACCCTACAAGGCTAGACAAGATAGATTTCTGAAGAGTTTGGAATCCAGTTTTCAAATCCATTCCAAAACTTAGCAATAAAAGGAAGAAGAAAGAAGAAGAAAGACAGGATACAAGAAGAAGAAAAACACTCTGAAGAAAACCCATCCAACCAACCTTTTCATCACCAACCCTCCTCCAAAACACTTTGTAAAATATTTCCTTCTGAATACTTTAGTAGTTCTCCTCTAAGCTTGTAAAATAAATAAGTCCTTATGCTTATGTATGATCGTTTTTAATTGCCAAAGCTCAGTAGACTTTTTCGGGTTTTCCGAAAGGGAAATCTCTCTCCTATAAGCATGTAAGTTACTCATATTTATCTAAATTGTTTCTGCTAAAAAAAATAGTAAAGGGGTAATCTCAGTTCATAATTTGGATAATATTGTAACTATACAAGTCTATAGAATAAGAGAGAGAGTACCGAGTAGGATATTCACAACATAAGAGTTTAATCTCAAAAAAATAATTTTATTATTAATGTCCAATAATCGTAATAATTATACCCATCCAAAAAGCTTTGCTAGGACTCTTACCCAAAGTTTAGAAGAATTTATATTAGACATAGAAACCGGATTTTATTCGATAGTAGATTTGGCCGTATATTTTATATACCTACAACACAATAGTAGTATCTGTTCAGATATATAGAAAACAACTGCATCTGATATTGTTAATATTATCATACCATCAATCATATCATCTATACCATCTAAGAAGAAGATTTTAGATTTTAACTATAGACCTTTGTTACATTTTTAACTCAATTGATTTCTCAACTAAATTTTACTTAAACCGTTTGAGGTTGTACTTTACTTAAAGAGGAATTTCTACTATGTTTTGATTTATTGATTTCTTGTATTAAAGGTAATGATTCATTCGATATTGTACTTTAATTGAAAATGGTATCTTCTTTATCAAATGATTTCTAAAAATAACTTCATCTTTTCTTGTTGATTTCCAAATTGGGTTGGAAGCTGTACTCTACTTTATGTTAAGTGAATGAGGTGTCACAAGATGACCTTTACTCAAAAGAATTATATTCGAAAGATGCTTATTTGAAAGATATTTATTTAACGGAAATATATTCGAAATATATTCATTGAAAAGCATATTATCTTAGAGATTATTACTTGAAGGATTTATAGGCGAAAGATTTATATTTGAAGGACTTAATAAATTTATTGCACTTGTATCTAATTTGTTGAGAAACATTTATGGTGTTCTTGTTGCCTGCTATTTATATCACTGGTTGATCATTGTTGCCATCATGGTTATCTGCTTCCTATTATTTTTGTACGCTATATTGCACAAGTTTATTTGGTAGTCTAGTCCTAGCCTCGTAACTACTTCGCCGAGGTTAGGCTAGGGACTTATCAGCACATGGGGTCAGTTGTGCTGATACTACACTCTGCACTGTGTGCAGATACTGATACCGGAGTGCTTGGACCGCAGTGATGGTGTTGTCTTCAACCCACACAGGCGACACAAGGTAGTCCTACAGATGTCCGCGGGCCTTGGCGTCACCTCCTATCTTTTCCTTTATCATGTTTCCTTTACTCAATTCAGAAACAGTGTATACTTTATCTTTTAGACTTTGTATGTAGTATTCTTAGACCGTCTGTGAAACTGTGACACCAAATTCTGGGTAGAGTTGTATTTAGACTTCTGTAGTTTTGTATTAAGATAAATTGTCAGATTTTGTCTTCCGCTTAATTATTTTTGCTATTTGCATGATATCTACTCATCACTGATAATGGTTTAAAACTGGAAAAGGTTAAATAATTAGAATAATTTGGCTTGCCTAGCTTTCACCAGTAGGTGCCATCACGACTCTCGAGGGTGGAAATTCCGGGTCGTGACACTTGCTTAGCTTGATCGAGTTAGAAGAATTCAGTCCTGACAGGTCTGATTTGTGCAAAGGGAACTTGGAGAGTTCTTGATGGTTTTTACCGAGGTTTGAAGATGTATATCTTCTATGGACATGCGATGTATAGTGATTTTTCTTCTAGACGGGACCAATGGAAAGTTTTGACTAGTGGAGTGTATAGTTGTTTGTCGCTCGGAAGGGAGATGAAGTTATCATGTTATCCTAGGACGGTATGGTATAGGCGGTATGTTGTGAAGATCGAGATTTTCATGTGTAAAGTTATGGTCAGTTCTGAAAGGAAGTTCATGAAACTCTTAAGTAGTGGGTAACCTCAGATGATTAAGGAAATGGTACTGCTAATTGGAACTGATTTGACGAGGATAGATGTTTCAGAAAAAGGGCAATGTGATTTAAGTTGATGGCACTTCGGTAGTATTGTGGCACTTTCTCGTTGGATGGACTACTGACATTCGAGTTTGCTTGGGGGCACAGAGGAATATTTGAATACCTCCCGTGGAGTGATTTAGTATTTGAGGTGTGGTATGTGTTCGGACGACGGAATTATGATCAGGTATGATGATTCGTGTGCTATATGGAGTTGGAGATTGGGAGTCCTCATGTTCAGGCTATGTTGCGATTGTGAGTCGCGTGTGTCGGCACTGTATAGTGACTATCGAGGTTTGGAGACCCGAGCGGATCTTTTGTAGCTTTGTATGTCAGCTTTGGATGTGATATTAGGTTCACACTAGTTGTCTCCGTGTTATGTCATTCGGGACTAGTGTGCTAAGGCGGTACTGTTGGCTATGTCGGAAAATGCTACGGACTAAGTGGCAATGTTCAGCGGATTATGTCCTATTGGAGGAATTTTACATGCCGAAGACCCAACAGACGACTGTGAAGGATTTGTCTTTCTTACTTGGGCTCTTGTGACGAGTGTTAGTACTGAGGCTCCTTATGTTGATTCAGTTTCGGTGGTGAGGGACTCTTCGGATGTGTATCTTACGGCCGGGCACCGTATCGTATGGCACTGTCAGGAGTTATAGTGGTGGAAGGAACAACTTCAGGATTTCCTTGATAAAGAGTTCGTTGGTAGGCCGATGTGGATGCGTGTTCTAACTTGAGTCGGCTTGGTTGGTTCCAAATTGCATTGTTGAGGGATGTGTCAATTCGACTGTTACTGAGTCTATTAGTGATACGGGGAGATCTATGAGTTGCCTTTCTATGTTGCGAGACATTATGACTTGTTGGTTATGGGCACATATGGTGCGGTTCTATTGGGGTTCATAGTGGAAGTCGAGCGGGAAGAGTAATTGGGTGTTGCTCGGTGAACGGCGTATTGGTTATGTCCTATCGGGTTTGCGTGGTATATGTTACTTGTTTCACTGTGGGTGTAATGATTTGCTTTGGTTCTAGACATCAAATTGTGTATGGTTGTCAATTTCGAGCATAGTGACTTGAGGTGTCTCATGTGGAGTAGTGCTTAGATAGGATCGCACATTGAAGCGAAGCTATGTGGGATGTGACTTTGCGGGTTAGATTCGTGTGTTCTATTCTATGATGTGAAACGGGATCTTAGCCTTGTGTTGTGGTGGTACTGGTGAGCTTGAGGTACAACTCTTTCATTTAAGTCATTTTCATGATTTGATTATGTTCAGACCATTGCTTATTGGTGCGCGTATTATGCTAGTTGTGTCTTAGGCCTCTATTGATGTGTCATGTCACCAGGGTGGTATGTTGGATTAGAGGAGATCGTTGGGATCATTAATGAATACGAATGGATTCGATTTCAGCATGTTGGAGGGTTAATATCGAGGTTCGGCTCGTAAATTTGCTATGGTATTTTCCAAAGGAGAAGTGGCTTCATGAATGGGTGATCTGAGAAAATGGTAATGGTTTACTGCATATTTCATTTATCGTTGGCAATATATGACAGTGTTGGAATGAGACTTTGGCTGATAAGAGGATTTCTACCAGTATTCGATTGTTGTGGACAGCTGATGTGAATAGAAGTTATCGCCACCAGTGTTTGAGTTATGTGGTATATCATGGGATTTCTCCCGAAGTTGCAGTCATGGGTTATTACAGCTGGTTCAGGTCTATTCAGAGTATAGGTGTGAGGTTTTGATCGTATTGATGGTTTCAGAAGTGGAAATGTGGTTTTATGGCTTAGGGGCCAGACTGGATTGTGTAATTTCAGTTCCAATGTGTTATCGGACCTATATGAGATAGGGTGACATGGGATCACCCCCAGGTATATGCATGGTAATGTTATGCAGTTATTGGTTGGTTTCTAGAACAATTCTGTGTACGTTCGAGGACGAACATGTGTTTAAGTGGGGGAGGATGTAACGACCTGACCGGTCGTTTTGAGCTTTTGCACTTTGCTCGTCAGTTCTCGGGCAGGACTTGCCCCGTGTGATGTTTTGCGACTCATGTAAATTATTGGTTTTGGTTTTCAGGATAATCAGAATGAATTTGGAAGAACCGTTCCCAGTTTGAAGCTTGAAATTTGAAAGGTTTGACCAATATTTGACTTGCTTGTATATGATCGCGGATTGGAATTTTTATGATTTGGTTAGCTCCGTGAGGTGATTTGGGACTTAGGAGCATGATCGGAATGCTTTTTGGAAGTCCGTGGAAGGTTTAGGCTTGAATTGGCGAAATTCAAATTTCGGCATTTTCTGGTTTGAAACGACCCGACCAGTCGTTTTGAGCTTTTGCACTTTGCTCGCTAGTTCTCAGGCATGACTTGCCCCGTGTGATATGTTATGACTTATGTAAATCGTTGGTTTTGATTTTCAGAGTAATCAGAACGAATTTGGAAGAAAAGAGTTCTTAGTTGAAGCTTGAAATTTGAAAGATTTGACTTTTTTGTATATGATCTCGGATCAGAATTTTTATGATTTGTTAGCTCCGTTAGGTGATTTGTGACTTAGCAGAGCGATCGGAATGGGTTTGGAGTTGTAGAGAAGATTTAGGCTTAAATTGGCGAAATCGAGATTTCGGCGTTTTCCCGGTTGATAGGTGAGATTTTTATATAGAGGTCGGAATGGAATTCTGAGAGTTGCAGTAGCTTCGTTGTATTATTGGGGATGTATGTGCAAAATTGCAGGTCATTCGGACGAGATTTGATAGACTTTTTTATCGAAAGCATAATTTAAGAGTTCTTGGAGTTCTTAGGCTTGAATCCTATGTTAAATTGGTGATTTGATGTTGTTGTGAGCGTTCATAGGTTTTGAACAAGTTTGAACGATGTCATGGGATGTGTTGGTACAATTGGTTTGAATTTCCGAGTAGGTTCCGGGATGTTTTAGGCCAAAATCATAGCTGTAGCAGGTCCAGAAGAGTTGCAGACCTCAGAACTAACCCACGCGGTCCGTACAAAAAGAAGTGCGGCCGCGGTATGTGTTGTGAGGACCGCACAAAAAGAAGTGAGGCCGTGGTAGATGCTGTGCGGACCGCACAAAATGCTATGCGGCCGCGGTGGGGAACTTTTCACTGGTCCTACTTCGGAAGCTCATGTCTTTTGATCTACAAGGAATTTTGATATGATTCAAAAACAAAAGTTGTCGCCCGTCGTGTCTAGTTTCAAAAAAGGTAAAGATATCGCAATTTGGACATCTATAGCCAAAGTTATGGCCAAAATACTAAAGACTATCATTGTAGAGGAAAGTTGTGCGGCCGCGGTAGTTTTTGTGCGGACCGGGGTCAATTTGGTGCGGTCCACAGAGGTGGAAATCTGTGGGGTACTCTATAAATATGAGGTTTTGGATTTTATTTGATATTTTGACCTAGAGAGCTCGAATTTTGGTAATATTTCAAAGGTTTTTCAAGAAATTCATCGGGGTAAGTGATTCTAACTCAGATTTGGCTAGAGTACATGAATCTATCATTGAATTCATCATTTAATTCGTGATTTGGGATGGAATTTGGGAAGAAAATTTGTGGAATCTTCCAAAAATATAAAATGATGATTTGAAGGACCAAATGGTACCGGAATTGGATAATTTTCATATGGTTAGACTCGTAAGAGTATAAGGATTCTAGTTTGGTGAATTTTTTAAAATTCTGAGATGTGGTCCCGGGGGTCGGGTTTGACCAATTTCTAGAATTTTGTGGTAATTCGATTGTTTTCGCTTGGTCTTTGTTCCCTTAGCATAATGTGACGTATTCGCTTTGATTTTGGATAGATTCGACGCGCGTGGAGGCCAATTCGAGGGGCAAAGGCGTCGCAATCTAGAGAATTAGTCGGTTTGAGGCGAGTAATGATTGTAAATGATGCTCTAAGGGTCTGAAACCCCGGATTGCACATCGTAGTACTATATTGAGGTGAGACACGCGCTTGATGATGAGCGTGGGGTCGTTTACTATTGGGGACTGTGACTTGGTCCGTCCCGATTGATGATTTTACCGCGTATTTTATTGAAACTTATTTGTTATCATCATGATTTGGGCTGATTGCCATATTTGGGCTTCGTGCAAACTATTTGAACCCTCCGAGGATTTTTAAGACTATTTCCTCACTGTATTGATTTATCACTTGAACTCAGTTCTGTTGTTTCCTACTGTTTTATAACTCAGCCACTCTTACTCAGTTTTGAGACTTAAATGATATTTATAAATGATTTTTTGGGCTGAGAACTACTGATTTACTAATGCCGGAGGGGCTTGTGATGATTTTCGAACTAAGTGAGGCCGAGGGCCATATGTGAGGATATGCTGAGTGATATGAGGCCGAGGGCTTGAGATATTTTTATACACCACGAGGTGTCTTGAGTGATGTGAGGCCGAGTGTCGAGTGATGCGAGGCCGAGTGGCGAGAGATGATGCCACGAGGTGGCTTGATATAGCGCTTGGGCCGTAAGGGGCCCCTCCGGAGTCTACACACCCACAGTGAGCGCGGGTACCATTGTGATATGAGAGTAAGACCGAGGGGATGATATTGTTCTGAGAGTGAGCCCGAGGGGCTGATATTGTACTGAGAGTGAGACCGAGGGGCTGATACTGTTCTGAGAGTAAGCCCGAGGGGCTGGTACTGTTATGAGAGAATTCCTGAGGGATGAACCTTTATGTGTTCATCTTTCACATTTACTTGTCATTTTACCTGTTATACTGTGGTATTTGTACCCAAGGGGCAGATGTTCTGTGCTTATCGACACTAACAGTTTTGCATTCATTTGCGTAACTGTTGAAACAATCATATTCAAAAGAGGTTTTAAACAGAGCTAAGATGTTTCTAAAGATTTCACAGCTTAATTACTTTTCTCAAAGGTATTACACTGCTTCTATACATCATGTTGATTTGCATTACGTGATTTCTTACTGCTGAGTTGTTATTTACCTTTATTACTCACTGAGTTGGAGTACTCACTTTACTCCCTGCACCTTGTGTGCAGATGCAGGTATTTATACACCCAGTAGCGGGTTTTGGCTAATCAGTGGCAGAGTTATCGGAGTTTAGCAAGGTCGCTGCCAGCGTTTGCAACACCGCTTTTCTCCCTTTTGCTCATCAGTTCTGTTTTGTATATTTTAGACCTTGTAGTTGTATTTATACTCTAATAGATGCTCGTGACTTGTGACACCCCGGTTTGGGCTGTGTCGGGATGGTTCTTCTATTGTTATCTATATTTCCGCGAATTATTGCTATTAAATCATACTTTAAACTGTTTTATGGTAATTAACTGCTTAAAGAAGTGTACTGTGTTGGTCTGGCTGCCCTTGTCTTCACGAGAACCGTCATCACGATCGGGTTTGGGGTTAGGGTCCTGACACGGTTGATAGGTGAGATTTTGATATAGAGGTCGAAATGAAATTCCGGAAGTTGTAGTAGTTCCGTTGTGTCATTTGGGATGTGTGTGCAAATTTTCAGGTCACTCGGACGTGGTTTGGTTGGGTTTTTGATTGAAAGCGTATTTCAGAAGATTTCTTGAAACTTAGGCTTGAGTCCGATGTGTTTCGATTAATTTGATGTTGTTTGAGGTGTTTTGCTGATTGGAACAAGTTTGAATAAAGTATTGGGTCATGTTTGTGCTTTTGGTTGAGGTCTCGGGAGCCTCGGGGTGATTTCAGATGTTTAGCATAGAAATTGGAATTTGTGTTGCAGCTTCAGATTTGCTGCTTCTGGTATTTTTGCATCTGCGGTTTGTGGACCGCAGATGTGGCGTCGCAGATGCGGGTGTTTCATCGCAAAAGCAAAAATAGGTCAGGTGAGCTGGACCGCAGACGTGGCTAAAGGTAATCCCATCTGCGGAAGTGCAGATACGGAAGAGGTTCACAGATGCGTCTTAGGTCGGTTTAATGAACTCCGCAGAAGAGGATGTGTTGACCGCATATGCGGTACCACAAAAGCAGATTTTGGACCGCAAATGCGGTTATGTCTGGGTAGAATGTTTTTAAGTCGCCTTGTCCGCGATTTTGGGTCTATTTCCCCCATGGCTGCTTGTTTTTGGAGATTTTTGAAGGAAATTAAAGAGGGATTCAAGAGGAATTGACTTGAGGTACGAATCTTGATCTTAAAACTCGATTATATTGTGAAATCCACCTAGAAATTTCATGGAAAACTAAGCCTAAAATTGAAGAACTAGGGCTTGAGAAATTGGACTTTTGATTTGGGATTTGAACGACCATTTGGGGTCGGATTTAAAATTTTTTGATATATATGAACTCGTGAGGAGATGAGGAATCCAATTATGTGAAAATTTCTGAGTTTTGAGAAGTGGGCCCGGGGCTCGGGTTTTTCTAATTTCAGTATTTTTGATATTTTTCGATTGTTTTCGCTTGGGCTTTGTTCCCTTAGCATATTGTGATGTATTCGTTCTGGTTTTGGTCAGATTCCACGCGCGTGGAGGCCGATTTGAGCGGAAAAGGCATCGCGAGCTAGGGATTTCGCCGGTTCGAGGTGAGTAATGATTGTAAATGATACTCTGAGGGTTTGAAACCACGGATTTGCACATCGTAGTGCTATATTGAGGTGAGGCACGCGCTTGATGATGAGCGTGGGGTCGTTAACTATTGGGGATTGTGACTTGGTCCGTCCCGATTGATGATTTTACCGCATATTTGATTGAAACTTATTTGTTATCATCATTATCTGGACTGATTGTCATATTTGGGCTTCGTGCCAACTATTTGGACCCTCCGGGGATTTTTATCACTATTTCATCACTGTGTTGACTTACTACTTGAACTCAATCATACTATTTTCCACTGTTTTACAACTCAGCCACTTTTTACTCGGTTTTGGAACTAAAATGATATTTTAAATGATGTTTTGGGCTGAGGACTGTTGTTTTACTAATGCCCGAGGGGCTTATGTGATTTCTGGACTGAGTATGGCCGAGGGCCAGATGTGCGGATATAATGATATTGATATGAGGTCGAGGGCCTAAGATACATACATATGCCACGAGGTGGCTGATATTGATATGAGGCCGAGGGCCTAGATTTGATGCTACGAGATGGCTTGATATTGCGCTTGGGTCGTAAGGGGCCCCTCCCGGAGTCTGTATACCCCTAGTGAGCGCGGGTACCCATTATGATCACAGAGTGAGCCCGAGGGGCTGAGAGTGTTCTAAGAGTGAGCCCGAGGGGCTGATACTGTTCTATGTGTTTACTTTATTTCCATTTGTCTACCATTACTTGTTGATTGTGTTACTTTATGTGTTATCTTCCTGATTGCCTTTCATTACCTGTTAAATTGAGTGTTGAGCCCGAGGGACGGATTTCTGTGCTTAGCTGTAATAATTGTTTTGCATTCATTTGCATAACTATTGAAAAAGCCATTTTCAAAAGAGGTTTAAAGTCATTTGCATAACTGTTGAAAAAGATTTCACAGCTTCACTGTTTTTCTCAAGGGTTTTTACACCGCTTCTATACAGCATGTTGGTTTGCTTTACGTGATTTCTTACTGCTCAGTTGTTATTTACCTTTATTACTCACTGAGTTGGAGTACTCACTTTACTCCCTGCACCTCGTGTGCAGATGCAGGTATTTATTCACCCGGTAGCGGGTGTTGAGCTGATCGGAGGCTGAGTCATCGGAGTTTAGCAAGGTGGCCGCCAGCGTTCGCAGCACCGCTCTTCTCCTTTCTCTTTCATCAGTCCTTTTTTGTACATTCAGACCTTGTAGTCGTATTTATACTCTAATAGATGCTCGTGACTTGTGACACCCCGGTTTGGGCTGTGTCGGGATGGTTTCTACTGTTGTTATCGTTATTTTCCGCAAATTATGGTTATTATATCATGTTTTAGAACTAATTATGGTATTTAACTGTTTAAGTGAGATGTTCTATTTTGGTCTGGCTGGCCTTGTCTTCACGAGAGGCTCCATCACGACCGGGTTCGGGGTTAGGGTCGTGACATTTAGGTATATAAAATGTACGGCTAAATCTACTATCGAATAAAATCCGGTTTTTATGTTTAATATAAATTCTTCTAAACATTGGGTAAGACTCCTAGCAAAGCTTTCTAGATGGGTATAAATATTACATTTATTGGACATTAACAATAAAATTATTTTTTGAGATTAAACTCTTATGTTGTGAAAATCCTACTCGGTACTCTCTCTCTCTCTTATTCTATAGACTTGTATAGTTACAATATTATCCAAATTATGAACTGAGATTACCCCTTTACTATTTTTTTTAATTCACTCTGTTCATCTCTTCTTCCCAATCTTTTAAAGATTTTAACTCTTTTCTTCTTATTTCTTTAACCTCACCCCGCCCATGGTTAAATATTTATACCCTTCTTAATTATTTTCGGGTTTTACTTAATCGGTTTCTCCTAGGAATTTACAGGTTAATCCATCATAATTGTTAAGGAATTGGGAAGTTAACCATATACTAAGAGTGATATCTTGTTATTATCATATGAACATAAAACTATACAGAATAACATAAAACTTTAAAATAAATGGGGGTAATATCTAGCAGAAACATAATTTAGATAAAGATGAGTAACTTACATGCTTATAGGAGAGAGATTTCCCTTTCGGGAAACCCGAAAAAGTCTATTGAGCTTTGGGAATTACAAACGATCACACATATGCATAAGGACTTATTTATTTTACAAGCTTAGAGGAGGAACTACTAAAGTATTCATAAGAAAATATTTTACAAAGTGTTTTGGAGGAGGGTTGGTGATGAAAAGATTGGTTGGATAGGTTTTCTTCAGAGTGTTTTTCTTCTTCTTGTATCCTGTCTTTCTTCTTTTTTCTTCTTCCTTTTATAGCTAAGTTTTGGAACGGATTTGAAAACTGGATTCCAAACTCTTCAGAAATCTATCTTGTCCAGCCTTGTAGGGTACTTTATTGGGCCCCATCTTCACATGGCTTGGTCGGAGATTCCCTTAGTGCTTGTAACTTTTTCTTCCACTCAAAAATTTAGCTTGTCTTTTAGCACAGCTTAGCATTACCTCTTGTCACATGTTCTTTACTTTGTGTCATTTGTCACATTTGACTTTTAGCACAGCTAGCATTTCTTCTTGTCACGTCTTCTTTACTTTATCGTTTTCACATTGATATGCCAACATTATTGCTCTGTTTTCTACACCAGCATTATTGCTCTTCTTTTGTCTTTTGTATTCTTAATTTTTGTTTAACTGAGACCTTGCTTTTATGTGTCTAAATTATGTATATCTATTGAAGCAAAACTCATTCCTGAGTCATCTTCATATGGGTATTGAGCATCTTGATAATTTAGGTTGTCTTCGTAGTTATCATCTTCTCCTGAACTTTGAGTTCTTTCTGGATTTGGACTTGGACTTGGACTTGGATTAGGACTTGGATTCTTAACCATATGTTTTTCTTGTTCTTCTTTTTCTTGAAAGAACTTTTCTAATGTCTGTTTGATTATATTTTCTATTTTCTCATTTTTTTCTATTTTGAAATTATACCCTTCTTTCTTAATGCTTCTCCCTATGTTAATGTTCTAGCTTGTCTTCATCTCAATGAACCTTTATCTTCACTTTTTGGCAAAGTGACAGCCATAAACGGATTTGATATGTCTTTACCGATCACCGTTTGAACCGGACTAGCTGTATCATTATCCGATATAGTAGATCTTGCTGCATTCATTGGGGAATGCTCACCCTTCTCATACATTTTTGCTTGAGATGGATAACTCTGTTTTGGACTATTCATCTCTGTGTCTTGCTGAGGAATAACTTGAGTCTGGGTTTGTGTCAATTCAAATCTCAACGCTTGTACCCCGTGTTCTAATACCTTTACCTGCTCCATAAGTTTTGTCTTTTCTTGTGCCAGGATTTCATTTTTCTGGTTTATTCGTTTAAAGGCTTCTGTCATTGATGAGCAATGATCACAAAATATTATCTTGTCGTTGACTTTTCGGATGTTGTATTGGAGGATTTTTTCTGGGTTTTGTCTAAGTGCTGGGGAGATATAGTAGTTTGGTCCTAGTATTCCTCTTGCATAATCTAATGCTTCAGTAAAATCATTAAAACCTTTGAAAAGTGGTTTTTCTATATCTTTAATAGAGTCTAGTACTTCTAACCATGTCTGAAAAATACCAATGGTCTTACCATGTATAACCACATAATACTTAAATATTTTGTTTTGGTTTTTATCTGTAAAATATTGTCCTAAGGCATTAAGAGTTGCTATAAAATATTTAGTGTCTTTCTTATTATATGTTATCCATAAGTTATCAATTAAACACTTCTGAGGTCTATCTATGACACATTCTGGTAGAACACTAAATAACATGTTTGATGGTGGAAAAAATATTAAATTATGTTTTCCAAAATTTATTCTTTCCATATTAGTCTATTCTGCAAAGGGGTGTGGCTTGAAATGAAGATTACCTAATATTGTCTGCAAGTATCTATCTGAAGGTGAGGCTTGAATGCCCTTCCCTTTGTCTTCAGTCTTGGAAACCGTTGGTCTCATGTTGTACATGTAAAATACTTTTTTATTAGTTGATAGTAATTTTGAGCTTACTTAAGTGATCTGCTAAATTATTATCTTTTCCTTTAATATGTTCAAAAACCAAATTATATATTGATATAGTATAAATAAAATTTAACCATCTTCTTCTACTACTATTCTTTGTGTTTATCTTCTGATGAAACTTAACTATGGCTTCGCAATCAGTTCTAATTGTTACTTCTTGTTTATTTAATATATATTATTTAAAACTATGTAATCCGTAAATTACAGCTAATATTCTGCATCTATACTACTCATTTTCCTTTTTCTTTATATTTACCACTTTGATAAGCACATATTTTTTCTGTGTTCTTGTCACTATATTTATTTGGTTTCGCTTTTAAAACTGCTCCCCATCCTTCAAAACTACAGTCTGTTTTTATTATTACTTAGTCTGTTTCTAGTGGCATGTTTAAATCAGGAATATTTTTTATTTTTTCTTTAACTTTTTGTACTAATTTAATGTCTTCAGTGTTAAAATGTTTTTGTTCTGTAGAGTCTGTCTTAGCATATAATGGTCCCGCTATTTTTCCTAAGTCTTTTATAAAATTTCTCGCATAATTTACTATTCCCAAAAACTTTTGTAGCTCTTTGGTATTATCTAATTTATCTGGCATTTCTAGAGCCTTTTTGGCTATATGGGGTTGTAATTTAATTTTCACATCCCCTAAAATTACTCCTAGAATATTTATATAATTTTTACATAGTTCCATTTTCTTTTTACTAATTATTATTCCATTGTCTACAAATAATTTAAATACTATCTGTAGATGTCCTAAATGTTCCTTAATATCTTTACTAAATACTAATATATCATCCATATATACTAAAACAAATCTCTTATATTCTCCAAATATACTATCCATTTTCGTTGAAAAATTGGTAGAGCTGTCTTTAGTCCGAACGACATTACTAACCATTCGAAATGTCCTTCTGGACAAGTAAATTCAGTCCACTCAATGCTTTCTTCATGTATTTTAACTTGCCAATATCCTGATTTATAGTCAAACTTGCTGAATATCCTTTTTCCTTGTATTCTATTTATTAGTTCTGTTTTATCAGGTAACTTATATCCATCTG
Organism: Nicotiana sylvestris; assembly: GCF_000393655.2. Taxonomy (NCBI): domain Eukaryota; kingdom Viridiplantae; phylum Streptophyta; class Magnoliopsida; order Solanales; family Solanaceae; genus Nicotiana; species Nicotiana sylvestris. The sequence continues at coordinate 88,249,640 of NC_091068.1, read as the reverse complement.
TTTTAGTGTTTTCATTCAGTCTTTTGTACTTTATTACCATTCTTGCTTTTCCTCTTACTATCTCACTATGGTTTCTAACCATAAAGGCTGCTGACCTGTGTTTAGAAGTGGATCTTCTTATCACTTCTAAATTCATAAGTTCTTTAATTTGAATTTTGAAGTCTTCTAGATCTTGATTTGTAGCTTCTATTGAGGCTGTTTTAATTATATATTCTGGATTAATTATATCTAGTTTACCCATAACTTTATTGTTTTCCCAATGTTTTAAAGGTTTTTCTCCTATTATTTCTATTTCATCTAATATTTTTATTATATTATCTAGATCCTTTTCGTTCTTTATTTTTCCTATTTTTTGTAATCCTGTTTTAAAATTGTATAATTCTGTTCCGATATCTATTAAAGTATAGTCTTTTTCTAATATATCTCTATCTTCATTTTCTTCTAGTATTAAAGTTTTAGGTTCATGTTCTTCTTTAATCTTACATCATGTAGTTTTATCTTTACACTCTTTACAACATTCTTCTTGATTTTCTTGTAGGTTTTTCTGGCATGTGTTCAGTCGTGTCCTTATCCTGGTTGCTGTTTCTATTGTTTGTACGGGCGTTTGTGTAATAAATTTTAAAGAATATTACTCCATCTCTACTGAGTAGGCAGCTACCATTATTATGTAATATAAAAATTAATCCTAATGCAAAGTCTACATTTATGTTTAAGTCTCTTACCCAGATTGTGTCTACCTTGTAGCTAGGTTTATAGAAATCTAAATATGTATTTATGAAGCTGATATGTGATCTATCTACATATTGTCTGCATATATCACGGGTTCCATCCATTTGCATAGTTGCAACTGGCTTATCTAAGGTTTTAATTAGATTTGGAGGAACTATCATTTTATTTATTATACATCTTGTGCATCCGGAATCTACTAGAGCTAATGTTTCTATTTCGTAATCTTCTATTTTGAATCTTGCTAAAATCTTTATTGTACTTAATTTTTTATCTTCATTACATGTCAAAGCATCATAATTTTCTATACTCATTAGTTCTTCTTCTACTGTTGTTATGTTTTCTTTTATATCCTTTAATTTCTCTTTTCCCTTTTTCATTTTCTGTTTTCTTTATTCTAGTTCATTTATTCTAGCTTCTAATGTCATTATTCTCAAATTCATGGTATGATCATTTATTTTTTGGTATTTTTCTTCTTTATTTATTTTTGTTTCAAAATCTTTTTCTATACATGAAATACATCCTTCTAGTTAGCATAATTTACATTTAGCTCTTTTATTTCTACTAGGATACCATTTGCATATGAAACACTGATTACTATCTAATCCTTTATTTATTTCAAAATTATGGGTACATTCCTGTAATATGTTTACAAAGGTATTTTCTTCTAAGTCTAATTTTTTTAATCCTATCTCATTTATTAATTCTTCTTCTTTTGATGCTGAGGTATCTATTTGTCGCGACCCAAAATCTCACCTGTCGTGATGGCGCCTATCGTGGTACTAGGCAAGCCTAAACTCAACATCTCAACACAGTAGAACTTTTTAAATAAAGGTGGAAGCAGTTAATATTAAATAAAACCTTTTAGAACAAAATATCACTCCAAAAGTACTAAACAATCCATCCCAAAACCCGGTGTCACTAAGTGCATGAGAATCTAAATGATAACAACATCCGACTGATAAAACACTGTTTGAAATATAGAACAGTACAACAAGAAAGGAAAGGAGAGTCAGGGTCAACGAACGCTATACAACTACCTCAATAGTCTCTTGAGTCTGACTCCTTAATCAACAACCACCGTGACCAAAAGTTCCTGGATCTGTACACGATGTACAGGGGTAACGTGAGTACACCAACTCAGTAAGTAATAGAAATAAATAAGAAACTAAGAAGTAGTGATGAGCTATGCGAATACAGATATCTCAATAACTTTCAATAAGAATAGCCCTACTTTCAATTTAACAGTTTAAGTCTCATCAGTGCGTACTCAAATAAACAAGATATCAAATACTCCAAAAATATGTACGACAAGGATAAATAGCAACTAAGTGCAACAATTAACTGAAAACAAATACAGCCTCTCAAGGCAACAGTCACTCAGCTCATCTCATAACTTAAAAGTCTCAGTGGAAATAACAAAACCAAATCAGTAATTTAATTTCAAACATCTCGTAAAAACTCCAGTTTCAATGAAAGTTGTTCAAAACATTTGCTTAACATTTTTAATAGAGGCTAAGTATAAAGAAGAGTGAAGAAAGTAATTTCACAATACAAGCCCCTCGGGCAAAGCATCACTCGTATGTATGTATATATAGCCCCTCGGGCAAGCCTCCCAGTCCCTCATGGCTCAACTCTCATCAATCCTCACTCACACTCAGCAAGTACCTTATAATAACCGTTACGGCATGCAGCCCGATCCATATATATAGTCGATTGCGCTCACTGGGGGTGTGCAGACTCCGGAGGAGCTCCTTCAGCCCAAACACTATAAACTGCACTGACAACTCATGTTCGGGACAACTCACGTGCTATAATAATATCTGGATCCGCACGGACAACTCACGTGCTATAATAATATCTGGATGCGCACGGACAACTCACATGCTGTAATATAATATCTGGATCCGCACGGACAACTCACGTGCTATAGTATCAATAACCTCACACTTAGGCCATTGGCCTCACTCAGTCATCATTCTCTCCAATCTCGGGCTCTCAAAAATCATATAAACAGTCCAAACAGAAGTAATATCATATATCAACAATGAACAACAAGAGACAGAGGCATAACAAGCAAGAAAAGCTATGACTGAGTACAAAACAACAATTAGCAGCTAATTCAGAAAGTACACGACCTCACAGGTCTCAACAGTGATCACATAAGGCCTAAACATGATTTCTAACATGAAGTACAGTCAATTTCTATGAAAACAAAGGGAACATGTATTAAACAGTAAGCCAATTAATTCCACAGTCTCGCGGGATGGACCAAGTCACAATCCCTATGGTGCACGCCCACACGCCCACCACCTAGCATGTGCGTCACCTCCAAAATAGTAATACGACATAATGTTCGGAGTTTCATACCCTTAGGACTAGATTTATAATTTTTACCTCAATTCGCGCAAAATCCTACTCCGCAATGCCTTTTCCTCTCAAATCGACCTCCAAATGCCTCGAATCTAGCCACAATAATTCGATTCAGTCAATAAAAATTATAGGAATTAATCCCACATGGAATTCTACATTTTCCATTAAAAATACGAAATTGCACTAAAAATTCGCCCGTGGGGCCCACGTCTCGGAACCCAACAAAAATTACGGAATATGAACCCCCATCCAACCATGAGTCTAAGCATACCAGAATTACTAAATTTCGATAATGTTTCGACCCTCAAATCTATCCGAGAGGATTTTCAAAATTTTCCCAATTAAAATCACCAATTAAATGCCAATACTAGTAATAGATTAGGGTAATCTAACCAAAATTAAGTTAAGAACACTTACCCCATTTTTTTCTCTGAAAATCTCCCGAAAATCGCCTCTCCCCGAGCTCCAATTTGGTAAAAATGGAAAATGGGACGAAGTCCTATTTTCAGAAGTTACATTCTGTCCAGAAATTTTTCGGGTTTACTTTTCACGTACTGTTAGTGTTCACCGATACTGTATACAGATACGTTCATGCATGTGCGGTCACTGTTCACACGTGCGAAAAATGCAGAAGCTGCCCAGAAAATTTTAGCAGCTAAATTCAAGTCCAAATTGATCCGCTAACCTTCTGAAATCCACCCTAGGCCCTCGGGACCTCAACAAAATATACCAACAAGTCCTAAAACATCATACGAACTTAGTCGAAACCTCAAATCACATTAAATAATGCTTAAACCGCGAATCACACTCCAATTCAAGCCTAATGAAACTAAGACCGTCCAACTTCTATATTCGATGCAAAAACCTATCAAATCAAGTCTGATTGACTTCAAATTTTGCACACAAGTCATAAATGACATAACGAAGCTATGAAAATTTTCAAAACTGGATTCCAACCCCGATATCAAAAAGTCAACCCTCGGTCAAACTTTCCAAAAATCTTGTATTTTCCAACTTTCGCCAAAATGCGCTAAATTGTACTATGGACTTTCAAATCCAAATCCGAACATGCTCCTAAGTCCAAAATTACCATACGAAACTATTGGAATCATCAAAATTCCTTTCCGGGGTCTTTTTCTCAAAAATCAAATCTCCGGTCAAACTTAAGAAATCTTTAGTCTTAGATTTCTAGATTCCGTTAAATGGCGATAATTTGATCTAAGGACCTCCAAATTCAATTTAGGGCATATGACCAAATCCCAAATCATGATAAGGATCTACCAGAATAGTCAAAACTTTTATCCAGGTTCGCTTGCTCAAAATATTGACCGAAGTCAACTCAGTTGAGTTTTTAAAGCTCTAGTTCACAATTTAATCCATTTTTCACATAAAAACCTTTCGAAAAATTATACGGACTGAGCACACAAGTCGAGAAATTATTGATACCACTTTTCAAGGTCTTAGAACGCCGAGATGATTATTTAATTTAAAGATGACATTTTGGGTCATCACACTATTTGAGTTTTTTCTTCAATATTTACGCTTACTATAGAGTATATACTTTCATTATCTGACATATATTCGTCTACATTTATTAGGGTTTCTTGAAAATTTTCTATTAACTGTGAATTTTTTGTTTTATTATTAATTTTTTTGGGCATGTATTTGCTAAGTTTTCTACACTACCACAAGTAAAACATTCTAGTTTATTATTATAGTTTCTATCTACTCTATACTTTCTAACATGTCTATCCCTATCCAGGTATGGTTTTCTAGCTGATGATTTTCTAAGATAATAATTTTTTCAGTTGTATTGAGGTTTATATTTTCTATATTTCTTCTTTCTATATTCATTTTTGTCATAACTTTATGTTGTATACACAGTTGATCTACAGAAACTCATATTGTTCTGTTTTAGTTATTTTTGTATCTGTATATGGGTACATTTTGTCTTGTAGTATTTCCATTATATGTTGTACTTTGTGACCTAAAGACCATTTTGCATGTGGATTTTGTATTACACCTTCTCTTTTATACCATCGTTCTTCTATTCCTCTTCCTAAGACTCCTGGTAGTTTATTGAATAACTTTTTACCTAGATCATGATCAAAAGCGTTTCCACTAATAGTACAAGTATAAAAATAATCATTTAAAAGCTTTTTTATATGAAACCAACTGCTTATACTTAATTGTTCTAATTTTATTAAAGCGTTCTTTTGTAATACTACTAATCCACTATTTGGATCTTTGCTTGTAATCAAGCTATGTATTTTATTTGTAAAATTATAAGGATTTGGTCACATTGCTATTAACATTTGAAAATCTTGTGGAAATTCTGACTTATAGGCTTCTCGTAAGCCCTTTGTTGATTCTCCTAAGAAGGTCTCCATATATTTATACATTGTTTCTGTGTCATTATAAGTTTTTATAAAGTCTGCTACTACTATTCCTTTCCATAGGTCTATTACCGAGTTCCACATTTGTGGATCATGAGCTGCTATATTTAGTATTTTACCCTTACTTTCTCCTTTAGTAATCTTATAGGTTCTTCTATAGGCATTCTTTTTGCTGATGGTTTTACATTTTCTATTTCTGTTTCTTGATCTATTCTATATATTCTTTTTCTAGGTACATTTCCTGTGCTAGTATCTATTGTACTTTGATGATTTGTTCTCTGAAATGGGATTGGACTAGAACTAGTTGATTCCATTAATTCTTTTAAACTTATTAGAGATTTTGTTTTTGTTTCTTCATAACTATCTTGTATTTCTTCAAAAATTTGATCGAATTTATCTGATTTTTTCTGTGAAATATTTTCTTTTCTATATTCCCAATTATCTATTCTTAATTCACATTTCTTAAAATGCTCTTCTACTCTGCTTAAAGTTAACCCTCCAAGTTTACACCCTTTTACATTGGAAAGTCTTATTTCTATTTTCTTTAACTAGCCTCCTTGATTTTTCTAATGTTATGTCTACTTCGAATTCGTCTTGTATTATTCCAATATTCATAAATTTGGTATCATTATCTTCTACCGTACTTTCAGTTTCATCATCTATTTCTTTTTGCGTAGAATAGTTATAATTAGTAAACCTAATTGATGTTTCTCCTTTAGAGTTTCTATACACCAAATGAGATTCTGGTTTGAATATTTTTGGCTTTGCGAAATCTTCTAGATTCCATTCTAATCCAGCATATTCTTCTGGATTTATCTTAATAAGTTTTTTTAATTTTATCCCTTTATTTTCCATTACTTCGACTACATCGTCTACCTTAATTTTAAATTTTGTGTTAGTATTTGTTGCCATTTTTCCTATGAAACCTAATGTAACGACCCGACCTGTCGTTTTGAACTTTTGCATTTTGCTCTCCAGTTCTCGGGCATGACTTGCCCCGTGTAATGCAATATGACTTATGTAAATCATTGGTGTTGGGTTTCAGGTTAATCAGAATTTAATTTGGAAGAACAGTCTCAGTTGAAAGCTTAAAATTTGAAAGGTTTGACCAATATTTGACTTGTTTGTATATGATCTCGGATCGAAATTTTTATGAATTGGTTAGCTCCGTTAGGTGATTTGGGACTTAGGAGCGTGATCGGAATGCATTTTGGAAGTCCGCGGAAGATTTAGGCTTGGATTGGCGAAGTTGAGATTTCGGCGCTTTCTGGTTGATAGGTGAGATTTTGATATAGGGGTCGTAATGGAATTCCGAGAGTTGCAGTAGTTTTATTTTGTCATTTGGGATGTGTGTGCAAAATTTCAGGTCATTCGGATGAGATTTGATAGACTTTTTGATCGAAAGCATAATTTAAGAGTTCTTGGAGTTCTTAGGCTTGAATCCTATGTTAAATTGGTGATTTGATGTTGTTGTGAGCGTTCCGAAGTTTTGAACAAGTTTGAAAGATGTCATGATATGTGTTGGTACAATTGGTTTGAAGTTCCGGGAGTTACGGTTAAGTTCCGGGATGTTTTAGGCCAAAATGGTGTGCGGCCGCGGTGAAGAACATTCCGCTGGTCCTACTTCGGAAGCTCATATCTTTTGATCTAAAAGGAATTTTGAGATGATTCAAAAAGATGAAACTTGTAGCCCTTCGTGTCTAGTTTCCAGAAAGGTAAAGATATCGCAATTTGGACATCTGTAGAAAAAGTTATGGCCAAAATACTAAGGCCTGTCACTGCAGAGGAAGGCCTGTGCGGCCGCGGTTGTTTTTGCGCGGACCGCGGTCGATTTGGTGCGGCCCGCGGAGGCTGAAATCTGAGGGGTACTCTATAAATACAAGGTTTTGGGTTTTATTTAATATTTTGACCTAGAGAGCTCGGATTTTGGCGATTGTTCAGAGGTTTTTCAAGAAATTCATCGGGGTAAGTGATTTTAACTCAGATTTAGCTAGAATACATGAATCTATCACTGAATTCATCATTTAATTCGTGATTTGGGATGGAATTTGGGAAAGAAAATTGTGGAACCTTTCAAAAATGTATAATGATGATTTGAAGGACCAAATGGTATCGTAATTGGATAATTTTTGTATGGTTAGACTCGTGAGGGGATGAGGATTCTGGAAATGTAAATATTACCCGATTCTGAGACATGGGCCCGGAGCTCGGGTTTTGCTAATTTTGGGATTTTTGATATTTTTTGAATGTTTTTGCTTGGGCTTTGTTCCCTTAGCGTATTGTGACGTATTCGTTATGATTTTGGATAGATTCGACGTGCGTGGAGGCCAATTCGAGGGGCAAAGGCGTCGCGAGCTAGAGAATTAGCCGGTTCGAGGTGAGTAATGGTTGTAAATGATGTCCTGAGGGTTTGAAACCCCGGATTGCACATCGTAGTGCTATATTGAGGCAAGATACGCGTTGGATGATGAGTGTGGGGTCTTTTACTACTAGGGATTGTGACTTGGTCCATCCCGATGGATGATTTTACCGCGTATTTGACTGAAATTTATTTGTTATCATCATGATTTGGGCCGATTGCCATATTTGGGCTTCGTGCCAACTATTTGAACCCTTCGACGATTTTTTTTATCAGTGTTTCCTCACTGCTTGACTTATTATTTGAACTCAGTCCTATTGATATCTACTGTTTTACAAACTCAGCCACTTTTACTCAGATTTGAAACTTAAATGATATTTCTACATTATGTTTTAGGCTGAGAACTACCGTTTTACTAATGCCCAAGGGGCTTGTGATGATTTTTGGACTGAGTGAGGCCGAGGGCCATATGTGAGGATAGGCTGAGTGATATGAGGCCGAGGGCCTGAGATACTTTATATGCCACGAGGTGGCTTGAGTGATGTGAGGCCGAGTGCCGAGTGATGATGCCACGAGGTGGCTTGATATAGCTTGGGCCGTAAGGGGCCCCTCCAGAGTCTGCACACCCACGATGAGCGTGGGTACCCATTATGATCTGAGAGCGAGCTCGAGGGGCTGATACTGTTCTGAGTGATTGATACTAAGCCCGAGGGGCTGATACTATAGTGAGAGTGAGCCCGAGGGGCTGATACTATTCTGAGCGATTGATACTGTGCCTGAGGGGCGGATTTCTATTTGTTATTTACCTGTTAAATTACCTGTTTTACTTGTTTTAAAAGGAATATCATTTGATTTCTTCACTGATTTACTGCTTTTAGTGATTTTACTACTTGATATGGAATTGCTTTATGCCTTTACATGTTTTCTTTCTTTCAGCTATTATTTATAATTATTACTCACTGAGTCGGAGTACTCACATTACTCTCTACACTATGTGTGCAGATTCAGGCATTGAAGAGTCCGCTCCTGAGTGCTGATTCTCCTAGTTCAGGTAGTGATTCGGAGACTACGAGGTAGCTATTGGCGTTCACAGTCCCGTGCCTCCCTTATCTTATCATTTTCATGTTTTAGAACTATTGTATCGGAATTAGTGTTCAGTAGACTTGTATCCGGATTTCTTAGTTGCTTATGACTTGTGACACCCCGGTTTAGGCTGTGTCGCTATGGTTTTTGCTATTATCATCGCTAAATTCCATAATTTATGGATATTATATTATGCTTTATTACCATTTATGATAATTAATTGTTTAAAAGAGGTGTTCCGTTTTGGTCTGGCTGGCCTTGTCTTCATGAGAGGCGCCATCATGACCGGGTTGGGGGAATTAGGTCGTGACAAGTTGGTATCAGAGCCTAGGTTACATAGGTCTCACGAGTCATGAGCAGGTTTAGTAAAGTATCGCGTATCGGTACGGAGACATCTGTATTTATCCTCGAGAGGCCGTAGAACCTTTAGGAAAACTTCACATTTTTGAATTCTAATCGTGCGTCCTTGATTCAGCTTGAAAAGTAATTGTTGAATTCCTTCCACGTGTTCGTATGCGTGCATGAGCGCTCAATATCAGATGTGCATCGATGGCTTGTGATTCCTCGATAAAGGGGTAAGATGTGATTTTTGTGAGTTGATATTAGGCCGGTCTGGAGGACTTGAGGCCGGATCTTTGCCTATGGCTTGAGCACCGAGGTGCTGATTGTGTGAGCAAGTATTGCTGAACGTATATGTTCGGTATTGTCCCTATGTGATGAGTATGTTGGTACTGAGAGATGTATCCACATGATTTGGAAGCGACAAAAAGGTCGGCTAGAGGATAGAAGAACTATTAGGTGCTTGAATTCTAGCTTGATTCGAGGTATAGCCCCGAGTTATGGGCGTGTGAAGGATCTTTTCATGTTTCCCAATTGTGAGTGAAGTAAATTTCATGTTGCGGTATAAGTTCAGACTCAGGAAGACTAAGTGACTGCGTACAGTTTATGATGGTGGAAGGTATACAAAAATGTTAGTTAGAGGCAAAGTAGGTGGGTTGTTTCCTACGAAATGTTCTGAGGTTGTACGATCCTTATGTGTCTGTTAGAAGATCTCATTTGTGAGTGAAGGATATGTGTTGCAATTTGAATTGGGTCGCTTAGAGAGTGGGTGTAACTGTTGCGAGAGTGGAATGTGAGGTTTGCAAAGGAGTCAAAATTCTAGATGATCTATGTTTTCACAGGCTTATAAAAGATCTGAGTTTAATCTCACTATGGTATCATGACATCAATAGAGTATAATCGTTATGAGTTATTGAATGTGTGCTGATCTATGGCTTCGAGCCATGTGGGGGAGCCTGCTATTGATTAGGTGATTGCACGGTTAGGTGCTATGTTGGTTCCAGTTTGAGGCGTGCTGGTGAATCAATTATGGCTTGCGGAAATTGAGACTGAGGATGGCTCGAGTAAAGGAAAATTTTGACGAAGATTATATTATGCTTCATAGGTGTGTGAAAATCATGGGATGTCTTGAGTTGTTATTGGCAAGATGGCTCGGTGCATAGAGCAGGAAGTTGCTTGGTTGTATTGGGATGAGGTTACATTTTGCGGTGTCGGAGTGCCAATGGGGCACGGGTTGTTCGGTTCATTTGATCAGACTAATTGCAATTCGAATAGAGTGAATAACTCTCGAGAATGGTTCTAATATGTTCAGGATTCTACATGTAGCAATTGGGTATTTTAAAGTTGTATATATGGTTAGGAACTGAGTTTTCATTTGGAAAATGTCAAGACGTGTGGTACTTTCTACATTAACTATGGGATTCTATATATCAATATTAGGAAGGTAATGGTTCCAAATTCGCAGAAAGTCCCTTCGGGGTAGGTATTTTGAATGTGGTGCTTTTGAAAACATTTAAGAGAGTACTCAGCGGCTTATGAGCCTTAGACAGTGTGGTTTCATGCTTGGGACTCGCGTGGTGAGTCTGGGTTGAGGAATTGTGGTGTTGTAGCAAGAAGCCGTTCAACCTAACGGTAGGTTAGAGGGAAACTCGAATAGATAGGATAACGTGGTAGTATGCCAGATCAGTATGGTAAGGATATGATTAGTTCCTTGGGTGTTTTCGAGGTAACGAGTCTCTGTAGGTGTTTTGCGGAAATTATTTTGGGTTTTAGTGACATGTGTAGCTCGGTTGAGTTAGAAGGATTCAGTCCTGATGAGTTAGTGTTGTGCAAAAGGAATTCGGGGAGTTCTAGATGGTTTCCACCGCAGTTAGAGAGGTATATTTTTCCTATTGGCATAAGGAGCATGGGATGTATAGTGGTTCTCTTCTAGATGGGATCAATGGGGAGTTCTTAGCTAGTGGAATGCATAGTTGCTTGTGGTTCGGAAGGGATATGAAGTTCTCATGGTTATCCTAGGATGGTACATGTTATGCGGTATGTTGTGAATGATTGAGAATCGCGTGTGTAAGGCTGCAGTTTGGATCTGAAAGGAAGGACACAACTCTTAGGCGGCGGGCAGTTTCAGATAATTAAAGGGACGAGCTTCAGATAATTAGAGAAAGGGTCTTCAGATGATTAAGGAAATGGTATTGCTAATTTGGGGTGATTTGACGAGGGCATATGTTTTAGAAAGGGAAATGTGATTAAGTTGGTGATACTTCGGTAGTATTACGGCATTTTCTGGTTAGAACAACTGCTGATACTCGAGTTTTCTTGGTGCCACAGAGGAATTCTAGATTATCTCTCATGGAATGACTGCGTATTTGAGGTGTGGTATGCATTAAAACGGCGGAATTAGAACCAGATATGTGGATTCATGGGCCATATGGAGTTGGAGACAGGAAGTTCTCATATTCAGGCTATGTGGAGGCTGTGAGTCATGTGTATCGGCACTGTTTAGTGACTATCGGGATTTGGAGACCCTAGCGGATCTTTTGTTGCTTGGTATGTTAGATTTTGGATGTGATATTGGGTTAAGACTGGTTGTCTCCGTGTTGTGTCATTCTGGACTATTGCACTAAGGCGACGTTGTTGGCTATGCCGGAAATGCCACAGATTGAGTGGCGAGGTCCGTAGGATTATGCCCTAGTGGAGTGGTTTTACATTTCGAAGGCCCAACGGATGACTGTGAAGGATTGTCTTTCTTATTTGGGTTTTGGTGACGGATGTTAGTGTAGAGGATCCTACCATTGATTTAGTTCCGGTGGTGAGGGACTTTTCGGATATGTTTCTCGTGGCCGGGCATGTCATCGGGCAAGGTTGTTGATTTTGGTATTGATTTGATGTCAGGCACTGAATCGTATGGCACCGGCAGAGTTAAAGGAGTTGAAGAGCAACTCCAGGATTTTTGTGATAAGGATCTCATTGGTAGGCCAATGTGGATGTGTGTTCTAATTTGAGCCGTCTTGGTTGTCTTTGAATTGTACTGTGGAGGGGTGTATTAATTCGATTGTTGTTCAGCTTATTGGTAGTCTGGCGAGATCCATGAGTTACCTTCTGTGTTGCGAGATGTTATGATTTGTTGGTTATAGGTACATATGGTGCGGTTCTATTGGGGTCTCGTAGTGGAAGTCGAGCAGGAAGAGTAATTGGGTGTTGCTCGGTGAAGGGCATATCAGTTATGTCCTTTCGGGTTTGCGTGGTGTATGTTATTTACTTCACCGTGAGTATGATGAATTGCTTTGGTTCCAGATATCAAATTGTGCGTGGTTGTCGATTTCGAGCAATGTGACTAAGGTGGTTCATGTGGAGCAGTGTTGGATAGGATCGCACGTCGCAGCAAAGTTATGTGGAGGTATGACCTTGCAGGATAGATTCGTGTGTTCTGTTCCTATGATGTGAGACGGGTTCTCAGCCTTGTGTTGTGGTGGTACTAGTGAACTTGAGGTTCAGCTCTTTCATTTGAGTCATTTTCATGATTTGAGTATGTTCGGACTGTTGCGTATTGATGCGTGTATTGTGCAAGTTATGGCTTAGGTCTGTATGGATGTGTCATGTCACCAGAGTACTGTGTTGGAATAGAGGAGATCGTTGGGGAACATTAATAAATACGAACGGATGCGATTTCAGCATGTTGGAAGGAGTATCGAACTTCGGTTCGGAAATTTGCTGTGGTATTTTCCAAGGAATGATTGACATCATGAATGGTTGATCTGGGAAATGGTTATGGCTTGCCGTGTGTCTTAGTGATCATTGGCAGTATATGAAAGTGTTGGGATGAGACTTTAGTTGATAAGAGATTTTTCTATCGATATGCGGATGTTGTGTACAGTTGTTGTGGTTAGAAGTTATCACTACAAGTGTTGAGTTATGTGGTATATCATGTGATTGCATCAGAGATAGCATATATGGTTTGTTACAGCTTGTTCGGACTTATTCACAGTATAAATGTGAGATTCTGATCGTGTTGATGATTTTAATAGATGAAATGTGGTTCTATGGTTTATGGACTGGGATGGATTGTGAAATTAAAGTTATATTGTGTTATCGAACCTATGTGAGATAGGGTGACATGGGATCAACCCCGGGTATGTGCATGGTGAGGTTATTCAGCAATTGGTTGGCTTTTGGAACAACTCTGAGAATGTTCGAGGACTAACGTATGCTTAAGTGGGGGAGGATATAACGACCCAACCGGTCGTTTTGAGCTTTTGCATTTCGCTCTCCAGTTCTCGGGCATGACTTGCCCCGTATAATGCAATACGACTTATGTAAATCGTTGGTGTTGGGTTTCAGGTTAATCAGAATTTAATTTGGAAGAACAGTCTCAGTTGAAAGCTTAAAATTTGAAAGGTTTGACCAATATATGACTTGCTTGTATATGATCTCGGATTGGAATTTTTATGATTTGGTTAGCTCCGTTAGGTGATTTGAGACTTAGGAGCGCGATCGAAATGCATTTTGGAAGTCTGCGGAAGGTTTAGGCTTGGATTGGAGAAATTGAGATTTCGGCGCTTTCCGGTTATTAGGTGAGATTTTGATATAGGGGTCGGAATCGAATTCTGAGAGTTGCAGTAGTTTCGTTGTGTCAGTTGGGATGTGTGTACAAAATTTCAGGTCATTCGGATGAGATTTGATAGACTTTTTGATCGAAAGCATAATTTAAGAGTTCTTGGAGTTCTTAGGCTTGAATCCTATGTTAAATTGGTGATTTGATGTTGTTGTGAGCATTCCGAAGTTTTGAACAAGTTTGATCGATGTCATGGGATGTGTTGGCACAATTGGTTTGAAGTTCCGGGAGTTTCGGGTAGGTTCCGTGATGTTTTAGGCCAAAAATCATAGTTGTAGCAGGTCCAGAAGGGTTGCAGGCCTCGTAACTCACCCGCGCGGTCCGCACAAAAAGAAGTGTCGCTGCGGTATGTGCTATGCGGACCTGTCACGACCCGGATTTCCCACCATCGGGTGTCGTAATGGCGCCTACTATCGGAGCTAGGCAAGCCAAATATTTAAAACACCTTTCCTATTTTCTTTCAAAAAATAAAATAAATGAGACAAAATTTAAGCGGAAGACTTTAAATCTAAAGCAACTGAAAATCAAAAGTGCGGAAGTTTAATACACATCACTACCCAAGGTCTGGTGTTACTAGCTCACGGACTACTACAGAATATTACAAACAATGTCAGAAAGGGAATACATCATGTTTGTCTGATACAAGATGAAAAAACGAAAACATGGAAATGGGCTTCGGCCTGCGAACGCCAGCTAGGCTACCTCGAGAGTCCCTGGACTGAAGATAGCTCCCAGAAGTCCTACTGCTGTGGTTCGTAAGCTGTTCCCTGATTTGTGCACAAAAATGCAAAGAGTGTAGCATCAACACAACCGACCCCATGTGCTGGTAAGTGCCTGGCCTAACCCCGGCGCAGTAGTGACGAGGCTAGACAGGACCTACCACAATTAACCTGTACAGATATATATACAAGTGCAAGAAGACAATAACAAGATAATACAAAGTAAAGCTAGGAGGGGACATGCCAACGGGGAGTAACAGATAAAAATGAAATATCAGAAATAAATAGAAGAAACTCCGGTTCCCATGATATATATATATATATATATATATATATATATATATATAGTGGACGGCGTGCCACACGATCCCATAATATCATATGTAAGTGGACGGCGTGCCACACGATCCCATAATATCATATATAAGTGGACGGCGTGCCACACGATCCCATAATATCATATATAAGTGGACGGCGTGCCACACGATCCCATAATATCATATATAAGTGGATGGCGTGCCACACGATCCCATAATATCATATATAAGTGGACGGCGTGCCACACGATCCCATAATATCATATATAAGTGGACGGCGTGCCACACGATCCCATAATATAACTCGAACCATCTGATTTTGTACGGAGAGTCCCATTAGGGGAAATCAACAACATATCACTCTAACCCGGCAAGGGTACAACTAACAGCCCATAATATCCCGGCAAGGGAGAGAATATATATCGGTCTACACATCCCGGCAAGGGAGTAATCACAACACATTCTCTATTTAAATCCCTTCTTCCTCAACTAACACCATTCATGTTCGAGCTAACGCTCCAAAAGTACACCAATCACAATTTTACCTTAACCGTTCACATTATACGAAACTCATCGAATAAACAAGGAGATTGTGTCACGTTATTCGAATTAAAAGAAATTAAGACTCACGGTCATGCTAGACTCTGGTGCATAGATAACCGTCACCATGCCTATACACCGTACTCCACATTAGCAAGTAGCAAATAACATCCTAATCCTATTCCCTCAAGCCAAAGTTAGAACAAACACTTACCTCGAATGCTCCAAACTCAACTCACGCTTCTAGTATAGCTTTACCTCTTGATTCCACCACCAATCCGCTCGAATCTAGTCATAAGTTACTTAATCACATTAATAATTACTAAATGAATCACTCCCCATGCATGAAAAATAAATTTTACAAGGTTTTTCCCAAAATGGTCAAAAACACCCCCGGACCCACGTGGTCGAAACTCGAGGTTCGGACCAAAACCCGGTTACCCATTCTCCCACGAATCCAAATATATGCTTTGTTTTGAAATCGGACCCCAAATTGAGGTCCAACTCCTCAATTTGTAGAAAACCTAGGTTCTACCCAAAACACCCAATTTCCCCCATGAAAATCTTTGTTTTGAAGTTGAAATCATGTTAAAAGATGTTAAGAAGTGAAGAAAATGAGTTAGAAATCACTTACCAATCGTTTTGAAGAAGAAAAGTTGTTTGGAAAATCGCCTCTTAGGTTTTGGGTTTTTGAAAAGTGGAAAAAATGGCTGAAAATCCCGAATTTATACATTTTGCTGGGGGCTGGCGTGGACCGCACAGAAATGGCCGCGGCCGCGCCGAGGGAGGGGAGAAGTGGGCTCTCTCTGAACCCACCCAGCGTGGACCGCACTGATTTGGTGCGCAGCCGCGCTGGTCGACCCTCTAAATCCCACCACGCGGACTGCACAGAAAAGCACCGCGGCCGCGTGGCTGCCAGCGTGGACCGCGCGGAAATGGCCGCGGCCGCGCTGGGCCTGCAACATCTGAACCTGTATATTTTTCTAAATCTAAGACCTCTCGGGCCCTACTCAAAACTCACCTGAGCCCTCGGGGCTCCAAACCAAACATTCATATGATCTCGAAAACACCTTACGGACTTACTCGTGCGATCAAATCGCCAAAATAACATCATATACATAGGATCAAGCCTCAAAATACATGATTTTCTTTCAACTTTCATAAAAACTCAAATTCCCCATTTTAAGTCCGAAATACGTCACATGACGTCCGTTTTTAGCCAAACTTTACAGATAGTGCTTAAAACATATTTAAGACTCGTACCGGGCGTCGGAACCAAAATACGAGCCCGATACCACATTTTTCTGATCAATTTTCTTCTTCATTTTCCTTAATTAATTTCAGAAAACAATTTCACACAAAAAATCATTTCTCGGGCTTGGGACCTCGTAATTTTATTCCGGGTACACGCCCAAGTCCCATATTTTTCTGCGGACCCTCCGGGACCGTCGAATCACAGGTCCGGGTCTGTTTTACCCAAAATGTTGACCGAAGTAAATATTATGCATATTAATATCAAAATTCATCAAAATTTTCACAAAATTTGCATATTCTAACATAAAAACTTTCCGGCTACGCGCCCGAACTGCACATGCAAATCGAGGCAACAAAAAGCGAGGTTTTCAGGGCCTCGGAAGCATGGAACCTCTAAAACAACCGTTCGTCCTCGAACGGACAAAAGAAAGAAGTACCTGAGTCGGGAAATAAATGAGGATAACGGCCCTGCATATCGAACTCGGACTCCCCGGTCGATGCCTCAGGAGGCTGACCTCTCCACTGAACACGCACCGAAGGAAAACTCTTCGACCTCAACTGTCGAACCTGCCAGTCTAGAATAGCCACCGGCTCCTCCTCATATGACAGATCCTTGTCCAATTGGACAGTGCTGAAATCTAACACGTGCGATGGATCTCCGCGATACTTCCGGAGCATAGATACATGAAACACGGGATGCACAGCTGACAAGCTAGGTGGCAAGGCAAGTCTATAAGCCACCTCTCCCACACGATCAAGAATCTCAAATGGACCGATGAACCTAGGGCTGAGCTTGCCCTTCTTCCCAAATCTCATCACGCCCTTCATAGGCGATACACGAAGCAATACCCGCTCCCCAACCATGAAAGCAACATCTCTGCCTTAGCGGTCTGCATAACTCTTTTGTCTGGACTAAGCTGTACAAAGTCTATCCTGACTAATCCTGACCTTGTCCAAGGCCTCCTGAACCAAATCACTACCCCATAATCGAGCCTCTCCCGGCTCAAACCATCCAACTGGATACCGACATCGCCTACCATACAACGCCTCATACGGAGCCATCTGGATGCTGGACTGGTAGCTGTTGTTGTAGGCGAACTTTGCTAAAGGCAAAAACTGGTCCCACGAGCCTCCAAAATCAATAACACAGGCTCGGAGTATATCTTCAAGAATCTGAATAGTCCTCTCGGACTGACCGTCCGTCTGGAGATGAAATGTTGTACTCAACTCAACCTGGGTGCCCAACTCTCGCTGAACCGCTTTCCAGAAATGCGAGGTGAACTGCGTAACCCGATCCGAGATGATAGATAGCGGCACCCCATGAAGGCGAACAATCTCCCTGATATAAATCTCGGCTAACCTTTTGGACGAATAGGTGGCTGCAACAGGAACAAAATGCGCTGACTTGGTTAGCCTATCAATAATGACCCAAACTGCATCAAACTTCTTCCGAGTCATCGGAAGTCCAGTAACGAAATCTATCGTAATCCTCTCCCACTTCCACTCGGGAAGTGCAATCCTCTGAAATAGACCACTAGGTCTTTGATGCTCGTACTTAACCTGCTGACAATTCAAACACCAAGCCACATGCGCAACGATGTCTTTCTTCATCTTACGCCACCAATAGTGTTGCCTTAGATCCTGATACATCTTCGCGGCGCCCGGGTGAATAGAATACCGAGAACTGTGGGCCTCCGCTAAGATCAACTCTCTAATCCCATCAACATTGGGCACACAAACTCGCCCCTGCAATCTCAATACGCCATCATCATCTAAGGTTACTTTCTTGGCACCTCCACGCTGCACCGTGTCTCTCAAGACACACAAATGGGGATCATCGAATTGTCGATCACGGATACGCTCCAATAACGAAGAACGAGCGACCGTGCAAGCTAATACCCGACTAGGCTCAGAAATGTCCAACCTTACAAACTGATTGGCCAAAGCCTGAACGTCCAAAGCAAGCGGTCTCTCACCGACCGGAATATAAGCCAGACTGCCCATACTGGCTGACTTCCTACTCAAGGCATCGGCCACCACATTGGCCTTTTCCGGGTGATATAAGATAGTGATGTCATAATCTTTCAACAATTCCAACCACCTCCTCTGCCTCAAATTCAACTCCTTTTGCTTGAACAAATACTGAAGACTCTTATGATCCGTGAACACCTCACACGCCACACCATACAGATAGTGCCTCCAAATATTCAATGCGTGAACAATTGCTGCCAACTCCAAATCATGCACTGGATAGTTCTTATCATGAACATTCAACTGCCTCAAGGCATAGGCAATGACCTTGCCATCCTGCATCAACACTGCACCAAGTCCAATACGAGATGCATCATAGTAGATTGTATAGGGCCCTGAACTTGTGGGCAAAACCAACACCGGTGTCATGGTCAGAGCTGCCTTGAGCCTCTGAAAGCTCGCCTCACACTCATCTGACCATTTGAACTGGGCACCTTTCTGGGTCAATCTGGTCATAGGGGCTGCAATGGATGAAAACCCCTCCACGAACCGACGGTAGTAACCTGCTAACCATAGGAAAAACGACCCTGTTTCCTAGTTTTCAATAAGAGCCGTTGATCTCATTAAATCAAACGGTTGAGAACTGAGGGTTTGACAGTATAAGACTATCTGAATGGCTTGACCCCCCCCCTCCCCCCGTTTCTTCTCTCGTTCATTTCACCCTCAGAGATTCCCCAAACCTTAAACTCCCGCCGCCTCAAATCCTCCATCATCTCCAGCTGGCGACACCACCTCTAACCCGTCCCAAATTTACACCATAGGAACCTCATAGTTCCCTCTTTCCATAGATCAAAGCCATTTCCTTCAAATCCTCCTACATCTCGTCGAATTTCAAATCTAAGGTGGAAACCCTAAACCCCAAATCTCCCAAAATCGTTGAGGTTCAGTAAAAGATTGGGGTCAAGTTTGATTTTATTCGTGTGTTCTCAACGAGAACACACAATTAATGTCAATCTAGGCCGAAATTGAAGGTGTCGAAGCATTTTTCAACCTCCACTGTCCAAACGTTCCTCTTAGGTACCTTTTCTTTTTCTGTTTGCTTTTCTTTTCATTTTTTTTACTTCTCATCTTCAACTCTTTCTGTCTCCTCTCTTCTTATTCTTTCTTGTGTTTTCATTTTTAATCTGTGTTGTTGCATGATTAGATTAGTAGCAATTTTAGTTATTCTATTTTGGTTCTTAATTAGTCCTTTTTCCCCTTTTTTTTGTTTTTTTTCATTTCAAAGGATTTCTGGTTTTCTTTCGCGCTGATTTCAGTTAGCTCATTAATTTTATGAGTTTGAATTATGATTTGAATTGGGTTCTGTTTAAGTTAGAAGCCCAGAGAAAAGGGATTAGCCCAGGTTTTTGCAAGCCCATGTCTGGCTGAACCTTGGGTCAATTTGACCGTTTGGTTTCAGGAGTAAAAACAGAGTGTTTAGGGGGTAGTTTAGGGAATTTAGGTAAGGGAAGCTTTCGTAACTAATTTAGGAAGCTACCTAGAAGGTGGGTTTGGGGTTGTTTTAACAAACAGATCTTTAAATAGGGACATAGGAGCAAAAATGAAAATTCAAAAAGGAGCAAAGGGCAATAACTTGACTCATTTCTGATGCCCTAAAACTTCTTTATAAAATGCCATTTCTTCACTCTCAAGAGGGGGAGATTTTTCAGAGACCGGAAAAATACTAAAAAATTGAAAAAAAAAGGCTAAGTTTGAAAAGCTTTGAAAGAAACACTGAAATTCCTGCATTTCTTTGGTCAAAATTGGTTCAAATATGCTTTAAATTGATCAGAGTATTTGAGTCTCAAAGATGGGTTTTCATTTGGTTTCTCTACTGGTTTGAAGAAGTTGGTTTATGTTTGGTATTGCTGGGATTTTAAGTTGATTTTGCTGCTGTTGTTTCCTCTTAAGACTTCACGCTCATTTTTTTCCTTATTTTGATTGCTGTAATTAGGTACATATTCTTGGACTCTACTAGATGTGAAGCCAAACTTGAAATATGAAATGGAAAATGGAGTTTAAAGCATAGCATCAATTTATCTGTTTATAATTCAGTTGTATTTTTTGCATTATATTGTGTTTTATTTCCTGATTCATTGTATTTTCTAGCTAATTTCTGATTTTAGTAGTTGAACTCTTAATATTGTATTTAACTTTGGACTATTAATATAGGGACATAACTTAGTTGAGTAACATGTGAGTTGTATGATGGTGCTCTGTTCTAAGATAATTTCTATGATTTGGTTTGTTATAATTTTGGTTTAAATGACTTCAAAGTTTACTGTTTGGTTTGTAAAAACGTAGGGGTAAAAGCATTAAGGCTTTGATGTTAGGTATTCTGCTGAAAAGACCTAGTTTCGAACCTTAGATTAGTTTTGGGTTCTATTTGGTTTTTGATAAAATAAGTCAGCATTCTTTCATTCTTCAAAAGACCTAGAGTTGGATAGGTCTTAGTAGATGCATTCTTTGATGTCATTTTAGTTTGCTTTGGCTTTAAAGATCGAAGTTAGTCAAAGTTTTCCTTCTTAAACAACAGGCTTTTGCTTGATCTTGAGTTGTCACGATTGATTAGTATAACTAATATCAAGGATTGAGTGTCATGTTAATGATAATATGGGCCATTCTGCAAATTCATTTCCAGTTCTGGTATCATTTTCTTCCTTTATAATTTGTGTGTTTAAAACAACTTGAATGTCAAGAAATGCTATGAGCAGACCTAAGGTTCTTAGCTTAAATGCAGATTTGGTTTTGGGCCGTATGAAATAGCTTGTTTGCCTCGAGGCCTGGGGAGACCAAATTTGGTCTTCTTTTGCTTTGGGCTCAATTACGAACCCAATAGCCCTCAGCATCAGCTTGATTTCTTAAGTGTTGGCTGATCCAAATAAGAAAAAGATTTCAATATGGAATTCGATTCATGGTTGAACTAATTTCACGCTTTAAGTTTCATTAAGCATGTTAGCAATCTGTGAGGCACGAGTTTTTGAATGTTTTGGTTCTTTGGGGATTTTGGGAGCTGGGCTCAATACTGGCCCCATTGAAATGGCTAAGTCATGTGGGTCGTCCCTTTCACCTGTTCTTTCTGTTGGGCTTAATTTCAGCCCAGGTTTCCCCATACACATTTTGATTTCGTGATAACTTTGTAACAACTTGATTTCTTACAAATGTTTAGTGTCTCTCGAACTTATTTCGGTGCCTTTGTTTTTTTTATAGATTGAGGTATGCCATATTAGATAACATCAATAGTCTATGGCCCTCACAATTTTTTTAAAATAAGAAATCACTTGAACAATTAGGTTTGAGGCCTGTCATATTAAGCAAGATATAATTTATGGCCCTCAAAAGTTTAGTTCAAACTTCCTTTAAAATTAAAATCGAGGTGTGCCACGACAAATAAAATCTCAAAACCCATGGCCCTCACTTAATTAATTTTAACCCTTTAGAAATCGAGGTATGCCATTTAGTTGAATTTTCTATGGCCCTCGCAAACCTGAAAGTGCGTAGTTGCTGTAGGTGAGCTATTTAAATTAATTTCCTTATTTATTAAACTCGGGTGTGCATTTCATGTGACCCTATTCTAATTCTCAACAACGTTAAATAAAATGTGTCATAGACCGCAGGTGTATTTCATGTGACGGGGTTCATGATGTGTTTAAATAACGTTGAATCTTCCTAAAAGCGTTTTAAAATAATTAAAAGTGGTTAATAAGCTAAAAATGTACCATAGGCTAAAACATGTAATAAATCAGATAATAGGCCAATTATGATAGTTTAAGCGACTGTGCTAGAACCACGGAACCCGGAAATGCCTAACACCTTCTCTCGGGTTAACAGAATTCCTTAGAATTTCTGGTTCGCAGACTTCAAAAGGAAAGTCGAATTTCCTCGATTTGGGATTTAAAAAAATAAACCGGTGACTTGGGACACCAAATAAACTATTTCAAGTGGCGACTCTGAATTAAATAAATAATCTTATTTCGAATAATGTCACTTTAATTGGAAAAACTCCCATATACCCCTCCCGGGTGGTAAAAAGGAGTGTGACAGCTCTGGCGACTCTGCTGGGGATCCAAACCCAGAACTTCGGTTCAGGGTTTAAGAATTCGATCTTAGAATAACTGTTATAGTTGGCTTGTTTTATCTGATTTTCACATGTTGAGCCTAATGTGCCAAATGCCGCTTTTACCGCTTTGATATTGTTTGGAATGTATATAAATTGTTACGAAACCCTCTTCTCTCTGAGTCTTCTAAATCATCTGGGAAGTATGCACTTCGTGTGACTTATTTTCTATTAGAGTCATATCCCAATTTTAGAACGAGGTTTGGACAAGTCGCAAAACCGGTGAAGCTTCTGTATTCCTGGTACGCTGCCCCCCCCTCCGGCTCGAGCTGTCCGCTCGGGTAAGGCAGGTCTAGAACAATACACCCAGGTTTTTAAACCTAGTATAACAAAGCCTCATGCCGAATCCCTAGTAGGAACGCTTGTTTGCATCCCGTGCATTTGACTTTGGAGACTAAACACATGGGTTGGGTCTGTCTAGGACAGGTGTACCCGAAATGAAAAGACCATCCTGATGCATTCTACTTGCTATTTGTGCATTTATTTGCTTCGGATTCGCATGTTGACCGGCTTACGAATAATAGGAGAAAAGTTGGGAAAAAAGAAAAAATCAATTTGAGGGCTAGAGAGATAATTACCTGTTTTTGAAAAAACCAATGTCCAAAAAAATACCGAAAATCTGCTGAAATTTTGAAAAAAAAAAGAGAAAAAGAAAATCTTGTTTTAAAAAAAATAGTTGGTGTTGTTTTTATGTTGTCAAATCTGCCCGAACTACGCCAATATGATTCACACCGGATGTGGGATATGTAGGCAACCTCCATCGGGTCCAACTTCATTTTTTTGCAAAATAACCCAAAAAGAACAAAAATTTTTATTGTTTTGTCATTAATAAGTAGGTGATGCCATTCTTGTCTAAAATAGCCAAATGTCCCCAAAAGGACGCTGGAAGGTTGTTTTACAAGAACAACCACCTATGGTCTCTTTTTAAAATTTTTTGGCCAGTTAGCAAACACAGCCTTAAAATCTTTCTTCCGAGAATGCTGAAAGGCCGTATTTGCAAAGAGGGGTTTTATTTTTGAAATAACAATTTTTTGCCAAAATGGTGATAACTTTTTCTTGAGTCAAAATGAATCGTGATATTTTTAATTGAATCACCCTAATAAAAGTGCAGGATGAGCACAAATAAAAATGAACCCTTTGCAGTTCTTAAGGAAATCCCATTACAGCTCCATATGTAGTGGAACGACTTAAGAAAGATCAGCAGAGGGACTGTGGTAAAAGTTTTGGGCGGTCTCACTGGATTTCTGAAAATCAAACCAAGATTGGGTGTGATTGAGGCCTTGATACCTTTTTGGGACCCGACTCATAATGTGTTTCACTTTTTTGATTTTGAGCTCACCCCCACGCTAGAGTAATAGCGGGCTATGCCCGTCTTAGTGGGAATCTCAAAAGTCGGTACCCGGTGGTGCCAAGAACAGTGTCTCCTCACAAGTTTCTAGATGTGTTGAACATCAGTCAGGGGGTTCAGGATGGGAATTTATCTGAAGAGTTTTGCACTTTCCAGTTCTTGTACCAGTGCTATGGCAATCCCCAAGGTTTTGAAGCACCGAATACTGGTCTGATCCATGCAGGAAACAAAGATAAATGGGAGGCACGACGGGGTTTGGCCTTTATAGTGGCATTCTTGGGTGTCATAATCTGTCTGAGAAAAGATGGCAACATAGAATTGGGCCTCGTAGTAATGGCCGAAGTCATGATTAAAAAAATCAATAGCACCCTAGTTCCAATGATCTTAGCTGAGATTTATCGAGCTTAGACCATCGGCCGAGAAGGGGGAAAATTCTTCCAGAGCTGTAACCTACTCCTACAACTGTGGATACAAGAACATCTCTGTCTCCGCATCGGGTATATGAACTACGACATGGCTGGTTTGAATTGCATCGAAGAGTTTGAAAACCGAGTGGTGGGTGTTGAATTTCCAGAAGGTACGGAGGCTTGGTTTGCACACTTGAGTTCTTTAACTTCGGACAAAATTGAATGGACTTTTGGATGGTTCACTGTCACCGAAGTCATATACATGTCAGTCGAAGTGTGCCATCTTCTCCTGATGGGTCTCCGGAGCATTCAGCCATATACTCCTCACCGGTTTTTGTGCCAACTAGGCAGGTTTCAAACACTCCCCATGACGAAGATCTGAGTCGACAAGTCGTCGAATTGGGCCCAAAGGTTGTATTTCCAGAAGGAAGAGTTCGTCAATTTTGGAATGAGTGCAGATTTCTAGAACCTAAGACTCTGGTGTTGGATCTAGCTAAGGGTGAGTTAGACCCTAATTACATGAATTGGTTCGGTAAAAGGTTTCAAATCCCTCGAGAGCCCAAAAGGCCTACGAAAAAACCTCACATCCAGCAATTCACTGACGACTCATGGGAGCAATGGGATTGGTTGACAAAAGAAGCAAGCTATAGGGCCAAAATAAGTAAATTGGAGGGACGAATCCGGAACCTCAAATTTGACAATAGTGTCCAAGTTGCTGCCGATGAAGGGGAAAAGAAGAAGTTGGTTCAAGAAAACCAAGCCCTTAGAGATCAGATCCAGAAAATGAGAATAGCTGCTAAAAACTATGAAAAAAGTCGAGCATATAAAAGGATTATAAGTGGTCTTCGAAAGAAAATAATTGAGTATCAAGATGACTTAGAAAAATCTGAGGCTAGTCTAGTAAGAGTTCGAGCACAACTGGCAAAGAATGCAGAAGTCTAGGCAGAGTTTGTGTGGCAGATGAAAAGAAAATATGAGGGAACAGTCATAGATTTGAGGAGAAAGCTAACTACCTTTGAAAATGAGGCGGCCAAACAGGCTAGAAACTTTAAAGCTGAAAGAGAACATTGTTATGCTATGATGGCCCAGATGGAAGAAGATATGCAACAGTTACAGAATCAAAACCATCATGACAATCAGGTGCTAGAAGCTCGAACTCTGCAAATCGGGCGCTTGCTTCAAGAAAAGGGTATTATCCGGGAGAGGGTTAGAGCAATTGCCGACTACATCGTCATGAAATGCCACGCATGTGAGGACATGACTCGAACCACTTTCTTTGCTGCAGTAATGACATTTGTCCACCAAATAATGAGTGATCTGGAGCAGCTCCAAGGGGGTCTTGCACATAGGCCCGTGGCAAGACCGAATGATGTCCCACGATCCCCAAGAGTCGAAGCACTTATATACTCATGATTTTCATTTATTGAGTCAGTATTTCAGTGTTTTGTTTAAAAGTTGTTTTGTTATTCCAAGAAATGAGTATATTGAAGTCTTTTGTAATAGAAAAGTTTAGAGTTTTATTAATGAAAATTGAAAATTCCCAAAAATTATTTTGTTATTTTTCGCATTTATTTTCTTGAACTACGTAATGATCTGATTCACATGGCGTCATGATACGTAGGCAATCCTCATCGGATCCGGTCATAATTTTTGTAAATAACTCAAATAAAAGAGGGAAAGAACCGAAAGAAAAAACAAAAAGAAAGAAAAAGAGAGCCAAAAAAATCAAAAGAAAAATGAAAAAAAAAAGCAAGGAAAGAGAGGAAAGAAAAGAGTAGAAAATGGAAATGAGAGGAGAAACATCAAAGAGCCAAAGTTGAAAGAAAAGAAAATTAGGGAAATAAGCAGAGCCGGGATGAAACATGCAACCGTTGCGAAACACATAGAAACATTTAACTGTATAGGAGTATCACGCCCCCAACGTGCGATTACCTATATGTTAATTGCTTCAACCTGACCATTTTGTTGTCTACTATTAAGTACATATTCTATAGTAAGGTGGTTGGTTTGTGGTAGTCTAGCTTCACATCCATACTTCATGAGGTCAAAAGGAAGTGTTGAAATGTCTTCGGAAAGTCATCTACCAACAATTCCTATTCCGGAGGATAGCTCGATCTCAGCCATCCCAACTTCTGAGTCAGCAACTGCTGAGGAAAGTAGGATTCTGCGTCTCCGCATGATGGAAATGTGGGACGCCTAGGCCAACGAAAGAGAACCACCAAGTGCAATACCCGAATTCCCTGAGCTGTTTCCCAAGGCAAGTGGGACTTCCAACTTTCCCATAAGTTATCCAAATACCCCACTGGGATATCCTACCATCTCAGCACACTTTGCTAGAACACCTTCTGAGGCTCGCCCCCAGGTGTTGACTTTAGGTGCGGCCTCAAATATATTCACTGTGCCACCTTGTTCAGCTACGGCACAACCCACTCTACCCAGGCCTAGCTTCGATCCACCCTCTTTCACCTTTCAAGCACCATCTTTCCCAATGGAACCAATCCAGTTTACTACCAATGCTTACCCTCAGCCGCCTCAGTACAAGTTTACCGCGGGGCAGGAGAAAACCACAAAAACCCCTGAACAAGTGGAGATTACCAGAAAGATGAGGAGCATGGAGCAGAGTCTCAAAAATATACAGGGTTTGAGTGGGAAAAAGAGCGTATCTTACGCTGACCTATGCATGTTCCCACACATACATTTACCCTTGGGTTTCAAAACCCCGAAGTTTTAAAAATATGACGGGCATGAGGATCCCATAGCCCACCTCAAAAGGTACTATAACCAATTGCGGGGAGCAGGCGGAAAAGAGGAGCTTCTCATGGATTACTTTGGAGAGAGTTTGGTCGGCATTTCTTCTGAATGGTATATGGATCAGGATATATCTCGTTGGTATATCTGGGATGACCTGGCTCTGGACTTTGTCAGGCAGTTTCAATATAACATCGACATTGCCCCTGACAGGAATTCGTTGTCAAATCTAAAGAAGAAGTCCTCGGAAAGCTTCCGAGAGTATGCTGTCAAATGGCGCGAACAAACGACCAGAGTCAAGCCTTCAATGGATGAAACAGAGATGGTTAGTGTCTTTCTTCAAGCCCAAGAGGCTGATTATTATCAGAACATGATGTCTGCGATGGGGAAGCCGTTTTCTGAGGACATCAAAATCGGTGAAATGGTTGAGAATGGTTTTAAAACAGGGCAAATCTTGAGTCAGTCTGCTATAAGGGCTACCTCCCAAGCAATTCAAGGCAGGTCTGGAGGTGTAGCAAACCGAAAGAAGAAGGAAGAAGTGGCAATGGCAACTTCAAGTGTAAGAAAACCTCATCCACCCAGACCTTATTTCTCTGAAAGAACCCCACAACATTACTACACCCATCAGGATGTGGCCTATGCTATGGTTCCTCAGCCATACGCAGTGATGAATGTCTAACCCTACGTTAAGGAACAATAACAATTTAACCAGAACCGAGCTCCATTTCCCAAAAATCAACCTCCTCGCAAAGCTCATTATAATCCCCGACCTCCACAGAACAACTTTCGTGCCTGGGAACTACCCAAGATGGCAAACTTCACACCCATTGTTGAGTCATATTCCAGCCTTTTCCCCAAACTTGTCCAAATGTATTTGTTGCAGTCTGTACCCCAAACCAAGCAGAACCCAGTGTCGCCTGCTTACAGAGCCGATACTCGATGTGACTACCATTCAGGGGCAGAAGGGCATGATCCAGATGATTGTTTGACCTTGAAAAGAGCTGTGGAAAACCTCATATAACAAAAACGAATAGTGCTAAAGGACGAAGATGTTCCTAATGTAACCAACAATCCATTACCGGCTCACAACAATGGGCCGGTTATTGAAATGATTTGTGAAGACAGGGAGTTTGACCCAGCTTTAAAAGCCATCATTTCCATAGCCCATGTGGAAAAGAAGCCAAGGGCTATCGCAAAACAAGACAAAAGGGAGAATAAGAGTAAACCCACCCCTCAGAATACAGAAAAGAAAGTGGAAACCGGAACCATGGCAGCACCCTCAAAAGATGTCATTCTCTACGTTCCCTGGGGCCACAAGAAAGAACAGATGTCATTGAGCCCTCCAAGAAGGTTTGAGTTAAACAAAGGATCTAAAATGTATGTGCCTAAAGGTACCTACGTGGTGCGGGGGCCAGTAATTTCACCAAGGCTGAATGAGCCCGTGGTTATTGGTTGTGCACTGCAAAGGCCCATGATAGATCCCACTGCCATTCCATGGAATTATAACAAAGCAGTAGTAACCTACAGAGGTAAAGAGATTTCAGGAGAAGTTGAGAAATACCTCAATCTGGAGGAAGTGAATAATGCCACAAAGAAGCGTTTCCCACCCAAAAAGCTAGTAAGTGCTAAAGAAGTAGAAGAGTTCTTCCGAAAAATGAAAATGGCAGACTACAAGATAATTGACCAACTCCGAAAGTCTTCTGCTCAAGTCTCTTTATTGTCTTTGCTAATGAATTCAACTGAACATCAAAAAGTGTTGGTCAAAACTCTCAATGAAGCATACGTACCCATCGAAACCACTGTGGAACAGTTGGAGAGGATGGCGGAAAGGTTTTTTGCAGTTAATCAAATCTCTTTCAGCAAGAATGATTTGCCCTCGGAAGGGGCCACCCACAACAAATCCCTTCATCTGACGGTTAAATGTGAGGGGTATTATGTGAAAAGGGTCATGCTAGATGGTGGTTCTGGGTAAACATTTGCCCTCTCTCAACCCTGCAAAGAATGGAGATCGGTACCGAGAGAATCAGGCCCAACAATGTCTACGTGCGTGCCTTCGATGGCATTAAGAGAGATATAATTGGTGAGATTGATTTGATTCTGACTATCGGCCCGGTGGATTTCGAGGTGACCTTTCATGTCTTGGACATGGATACTTCCTATAATTTCCTCTTGGGAAGACCATGGATTCATGCAGCAGGGGATGTACCTTCTACTCTCCACGAGATAGTGAAATTCGAACATGAAGATCAGGAGATTGTAGTTCATGGAGAAGATGAGCAGTCGATCTACCGGGACCCGTCAGTCCCGTGTCTCGAAGCTAGAGAAGGAAATGAACATATAGTCTATCAGGCTTTTGAGGTTGTGGTCGCGGACCAATGTGAAGAAGGAAACCCTTGCCCTCAACCCTTTCTTTCAAATGCGTCAATTATGGTTGCCAAGGAAATGATCAGGCATGGTTACAAACCCGCTAAGGGGCTCGGTACGTCATTGCAAGGAATCACCGAACCTATTACTCTGGCTGATAGCAAGAAGTTCTCTGTGGTAGGTTTCCAACCCACGCCAGCTGATGAAAAATGGGTGGATAAACGAAAGAATAATGGTTGGGTTTTGCCTCAGCCGATTCCGCATCTTTATAGAACATTTGTCAGGCTAAGTATAATAAGGAAGAGAAAGATGAGGCCTTCACAGCCGAAGAATTTGAAGAAATATATGGGGATATGAGGCAGATGTTGTATGAAACCCACATGGTTCAGCCGGGAGAAGGTTCAAGCACCGCTGAGGTGCTGTATATGGGCCCCAATGCCAAATTGCAAAATTTGAAGGCTACTCCTTTCCCAATCAGGCAGGAATCCTGGTAGTCCAGTCCTACAACCTTTTTCTGCATCACGAGTTATTTCAGGGTGTAACTCGGATGTTTTTCTTTAGTTTCCTATCTTTAATTGACAATGTAAACCCTTTTATCTTCAAATTCAATGAAATGAAATCAATATTTCATCGTTTATCTCTCTTCATTCTTTCTGATTTTTGTTATTTTTCTCTCTTATTTCTTATTTCAGTTCTAATAATGCGGCTTTAAATAACATGACATACTTGCGGACTTCATGTCCAGATCTAAACACACTGTCTAATTGTGAAATAATGAACCAAGAACCGGAATATGATGAAGAAGAGGCTTTTAGGGAAATAAATCGATAATTGGAACAATTTGAGAATAAACCTAAGACAAACTTAAATGATACAGAACCGGTTAATTTGGGTAGTTCTGAAGAAGTCAAACAATATAAGCATCCACACAGATGAAAAAACACGGGATGCATTGATCCAACTTTTGTTTATATTCAAAGATGTGTTTGCTTGGTCATACAATGACATGTCAGGACTAAGTGTCGATTTGGTGGTTCACAAGTTGCCAACCTACCCCGATTATCCCCCTGTCCATCAAAAGCAGAGAAAGTTCAAAACTGATATCAGTGATAAAATTAAAGAAGAGGTCACAAATTCGATACACCACATGGTTAGCCAATGTAGTTACAGTGCCAAAGAAGGACGGGAAAACTCGAGTGTGTATGGACTATAGAGATCTGAACAAAGCAATTCCCAAGGACAACTTCCCTTTGCCGAACATCCATATCCTTATTGATAATTGCGCCAAACATGAGATACAGTCCTTTGTGGATTGTTATGCAGGATATCACCAGGTGTTGATGGATGAAGAGGATGCAGAAAAGATAGCTTTCACCACACCCTAGGGCACCTACTATTACAGGGTCATGCCTTTTGGTCTGAAGAACGTCGAGGCAACCTATATGAGGGCCATGACTGCCATTTTTCATGACATGATGCACCAGGAAATTGAGGTGTATGTAGACGATGTGATCATCAAATCCAGGACCCAAGACGACCATGTTCGGGACTTGAGAAAATTCTTTGAGCGACAGCGTAAATATGATTTGATGTTAAACCCAGCCAAATGTGCATTTGGGGTTCCGTTTGGCAAACTCTTGGGATTCATAGTCAGTCGGAGGGGCATCGAGTTAGACCCGACAAAGATAAAGTTTATTCGAGATTTCCCTCCTCCAAGAACCAAGAAAGAGGTTATGAGCCTGTTGGGAAGGTTGAATTACATTAGCCGATTCATTGCTCAGTTGACTTCTACATGTGAACCCATCTTCAAGCTGTTAAAGAAAGATGTAGCAATTAAATGGACAGACAAGTGCCAGGAAGCCTTTGACAAAATCAAAGAATATCTGTCGAACCCGCCAGTCTTGGTCCCATCTGAACCTGGAAGGCCTTTGTTTCTGTATTTAACAGTCTTGGAAAATTCTTTCGGCTGTGTCCTCGGGCAACACAATGCGACTGGAAAGAGGGAGCAGACAATTTACTATTTGAGTAAAAAGTTCACAAGCTATGAAGCTAAATATAACTTGTTGGAAAGGACTTGTTGCGTTCTGACTTGGGTTGCCCAGAAGTTGAGGCATTACTTGTTGGCCTACACCACTTACCTCATTACCAAGTTGGATCCTTTAAAATACATATTCCAGAAGCCAATGCCCATAGGGAGGTTAGCAAAATGGCAGATCCTGCTCACTGAATTTGACATAGTTTACGTCACCCGCACGGCAATGAAAGCCCAGGCTTTGGCGGATCATTTGGCTGAAAACCCTGTTGATGATGAATACCAGCCTTTGAGCACCTACTTTTCAGATAAATAGGTAAATTCAGTTTAGATAACATCAGAAGACACCCATGCTTGGAAAATGTTCTTTGATGGAGCTGTAAACACAAAAGGTGTTGGAATTGGGGCAATCTTGATCTCACCCACTGGTCAACACTATCCAACCACAGCCCGGCTTTGGTTTTTCTGCACAAACAACATTGCCGAGTATGAAGCCTGAATTATGGGTATGAGCATGGAAATCGACCAAGATGTCGAAGAATTGTTGATCATGGGAGATTCAGATATGATTATCCGAAAAGCCCAAGGATAATGGGAAATTCGAGATGTCAAACTTATTCCCTATAGGCAACATATGGAAGATCTTAGTAGGCGGTTCAAATTGGTATAGTTCAGGTTCATTCCTTGTTTTCATAATGTGTTAGCCGATGCGCTCGCCACTTTGGCCTCGATGCTGCCATACCCAGGCAATGCCCACATTGACCAATTGGAAATCCAAATCCGAGAAAGGCATGATTACTGCAACACGATTAAGGCATCTCCAGATCTCAACTTGTTAAGATGTGTTGACACCGAGGAAGCCGGATGAATCATGTATGAAGTGCATGCAGGAGTGTGTGGACCCCACATGAACAGGTATGTTTTAGCAAAGAAAATCCTCCGAGCAGGTTATTATTGAATGACTATGGAAAAAGACTGCTTCAGGTTTGTTCGGAAATATTATTAGTGTCAGGTGCACGGTGATCTGATTCATGCACCACCTACAGAGTTGCATCCCATGTCAGCACCTTGGCCATTTGTTGCCTGGGGTATGGAATTCTTTGGGCCGATCGAGCCAAAAGCTTCAAATGGGCATAGATTTATATTGGTCACTATCGACTACTTCACAAAGTGGGTTGAAGCAATTACTCTCAAATCTGTCACCAAAAAAGCTGTGGTAGACTTTGTGCATTCTAATCTCATTTGCGTTTCGGTATTCCTGTGACTATCATTACAGATAACGCTGCAAATTTGAATAGTCACTTGATGAGGGAGATATGTGAGCAGTTTAAGCTCACGCATCGAAATTCTACTCCTTATCGGCCCAAAGCCAATGGTGTCGTCGAAACAACAAATAAGAACATCAAAAAGATTTTGAGAAAGATGATTCAAAGTTCCAGGCAATGTCATGAAAAGTTGTCATTTGCATTGTTGGGATATCTCACTACTGTGCGCACATCAGTTGGAGCAACCTCGTATCTTTTGGTTTATAGCACTGAAGCCGTAATACCCGCAGAAGTTGAAATCCCTTCTCTTCGGATCGTTGTTGAAGCTGAAATTTAAGACATTGAGTGGGTTAAAACCCGTCTAGAACAGTTAACCCTGATCGATGAAAAGCGAATGGCTGCAGTCTACCACGGGCAGTTGTATCAATAAAGAATGGCCCGTGCCTACAACAAGAAAGTGCGGCCTAGAAACTTTAAAGTGGGGCAACTCATTTTAAGGCGTATTCTTCCCCATCATCAGGAAGCAAAAGGAAAGTTTGCTCCTAATTGGAAGGGACCATACATTATCAGAAAAGTGTTGCCAAAAGGGGCGTTATACCTGGGAGACATCGAAGGGAATGACCCTGAAACAGCTGTAAATACAGACGCCGTAAAACGGTACTATGTTTAATCCTTCTGCAGTAATAACATTATCCGATTGGGATGACAAAGGATTTTATTCTCTCTACCCAAGCACTCCAATCCTTTGCTAATCCTTTGAACTGGTTACCTTTCTTTCATTACCCTCTTTGGAACTTGAAGATATTTGTAAAAAAAACACAACAAAAACAACAATAATAAAATGTTTCCCTGAACTACGTTCGACTTGATTCCTAAAGGATACGTAGGCAGTCCCTCTTTGGAGTTCAGTCACACCAAAACAAAAATCCAATTTCCCCCAAAAGTGAAACTGGGACAGATATTATAATGGTTCGGTGATGATCCCGCTTGAACGGATCCAAAGTTGTAATTTGATCCAAATTCTTTTAACCCAAACCTTATTCAAGTCCTTCCGATCAATCGGCAAAAGGTATTCAAAATCAGAGAACGCAGTTGTTTGGGTCCGGTGTAATCAAGACGAGAGAATAAAAATGAGAGAGTCTTATTGGTGCAAACCTACGGGCATCGTAAGGCAATGGTGAGCAGAGAAACTGAAAAATGAGAGTCTTGTTAGTGAAAACTCGTAAAGAGCACTATAAGGCGATGGTGAGAAGAGAAATGAGAGAGGTTGATTAGCGAAAACCCACAAAGGGCGTCGTTGATTGAAAAGAAGAGATCCCTCACCATCATTTGTACTGAAAGAGTCCTGGCAAGTTTTCTCGATTTTAAAACACAGATCGCAATGGGTTTATGAGAAGTTGGATAGTTGTGCAGATCAGGTATCCAGTCCAAGAAGCATGTCATGTCTATTGAAGTCTGCATGCACTCCAAATAAGTCCTTCTTTCCTCCCCGAAAGGGACACTTCTCCTTAAATTCACTTTCTTGTCCTTTGTTTATTTTTCTTTGAATCCCTTTTGGCCTAACTCTATTCCGAAACTAATACAAAGAAAAGGTGGCAAGATTGGTTTTACAGGTTTCTACTTAATAAAAGCCAGGTCCAAAGAAAAGTACCCAGCCTCAGCGGGTGCATCAAGTCGATCCCGACTGGCAGTGATGGTCGATGCTCTAAAATCAATGTTATTGAAAATGAAAAGAAATCCAAAATCAAAAGCCCCTAGAGGCAGAATAAGGTGAAAGGACCAAAGCCCCACACGGGTGAACCGTCATCTGGAAAGTTTGGAAAATTGAGTTTTTCGGTTTTAGGAGAGAGATCAATCTTCAGAAAAGCTACCAAGTAGCAGAAGTTCTCACAAAAAGAGTTGGGCTGAGATCAAGTGATCAAAAACAATCAAGGCCATAAAACCAACCACCGTTTCAAACTAACAATTGTTCTTTGTTTGAAAATTTGAAACAGGTGCAAGCCAAAGCAACCATTCAAGAAGCAGGTGCAACCCAAAAAGGAAAAAGAAATGTGCAAGTACTAGAAACAGCTTTGCAGCAACAATCCATAAAAAGGGAAGTCCCCTCCAAATTTTTCCCGCATTTATTCATTCCATGAAATAAAAGTAGAAAAAAAGAGAAAGGAAATTGAAATGAAAAAAAAAGGATAAGAAGAAAATTCAAAAAAAAATGGTAGTTCAGAATCCTCAATATCAATCTTTTATGTTTCTCCAACATAGGGTCCCCAATCCCTACTTGCGATTTTTAGATATAGGCCCTCCATTCCCTAGTCGCCTTTTGCCAACATAGGGCTACAATCCCTAGTTAGGATTTTTGGACCTAGGGTCTCCATCCCCTAGTTGCCTTTTGCCAACATAGGGCTCCAATCCCTAGTTGAGATTTTTAGACATATGGCCTCCATTCCCTAGTCGCCTTTCGCCAACATAGGGCTCCTATCCCTAGTTGAGATTTTTAGACATAAGGTCTCCATCCCCTAGTCGCCTTTTGCAAACATAGGGCTTCAATCCCTAGTTTAGATTTTAGACATAGGGCCTCCATTCCCTAGTCGCCTTTTGCCAACATAGGGCTCCAATCCCTAGTTGAGATTTTTAGACATAAGGTCTCCATCCCCTAGTCGCCTTCTGCCAACATAGGGCTCTAATCCCTAGTTGATATTTTAAGACATATGGTCTACATCCCCTAGTCACCTTCTGCCAACATAGGGCTCCAATCCTTGGTTGAGATTTTGGGTATAGGGCCTCCATTCCCTAGTCGCCTTTTGCCAACATAGGGCTCCAATACCTAGTTGAGATTTTTAGACATAGGGTCTCCACCCCTAGTCGCCTTTTGCCAACATAGGGCTCCAATACCTAGTTGAGATTTTTAGACATAGGGTCTCCACCCCCTAGTCGCCTTTTTGCTAACATAGGGTCTCCAACCCCTAGTTGAGATTTTTAGACATAGGGTCTCAATCCCCTAGTCGCCCTTTTTGCCAACATAGGTTCTCCAACCCCTAATTGAGATTTTAGACCTAGGGTCTCCATGCCCTAGTCGCTTTTTGCCAACATAGGGCTACAATCCCTAATTGAGATTTTTAGACATAGGGCCTCCATTCCCTAGTCGCCTTACAGGGATCTAATCCCTAGTTGAAATTTTTAGATATAGGGTCTCCAACCCCTAGTCGCCTTTTTCCAACATCGGGCTCCAATTTCTAGTTGAGATTTTTAGACATAGGGTCTCCATCCCCTAGTCGCCTTTTGCCAACATAAAGTTCCAACCCCTAGTTGAGATTTTTAGACATATCGCCTCTATTCCCTAATCGCCTTTTGCCACCATAGGGCTCCAATCCCTAGTTGAGATTATTTTTAGACAAAGGGTCTCCATCCCGTAGTCTCCTTTTGCCAACATAGGGTCTCCAACCCTTAGTTGACATTTTTAGAAATAGGGCCTCCATCCCCTAGTCGCCTTTTGCCAACATAGGGTATCCACTCCCTAGTTGAGGTTATTTTAGATATAGGGCTCAACTCCCTAATCTATTTCTCCTAAAGACACACGATCCTTGTTTTATTGCTTTCAATAGAGAAATAATGTAGATTTTAGTTACAAATAACTCATGAAATTTTCCTAGTGAAAACTGGGGTAGAAAAATTTCATTTGTTTGTTTGTTTTGGTGTCTGAGCAGGTTTTACCTCAAGGCATAGGGTTCAAGACGACCAAAAGAATGAGTCTCAATCCAAAATAAAGAAAAGGGGAAAAAGAGCAAAAAGAAATGAACTCAAGGTGCTGAAGTGGAGAAGGATGTGGACTGCTCAAGATATGATTGAAGTCACAGGCTTCACGTGTCCCACCTTGATCCAAAGCTGAAGAATGAACCAACGGTTGCAGCTAACGAACATCAAGATTTAGATCAGAGTCTGCAGGAAGAACCAGCCAAGACTCAAGATCAAGCTTCAAGAGATTTATAGATAGGAATCTTGTAACTCGTAGCTGATAGGCTTAGCTATTTTAGCTTTTTACTTTCCATTTTGGTGTAATAAGGACTTCAGCAAGCAGTAGCAGCAGCAGCAACAGTGAAATCACAGTTTTCCGGTAGTCCCAACTACCAAAACTTCCAGAACTACACTGACCTGATTCCTTTATAACCAAGGATATGTAGGCAACCTTTGAAGCAGAGTTCGGTCAGGCTTTTTCCAAAAATGCTTCTCATGGAGTTTCAAACGGGCAAAAATCCCTTATAATTGCTCATTTTATATTTGCCTGAAAACCCTTCGTGTCTCCGAGCAAAGAGGGGCAGCTGTGAGCACGTGATTTTTTCCCCACATGAATTACTCCTACAGAATTCCAAAGAATTAGATTTTTCTTTTAATTGTTTGTTATTTTAAGAATTATTATAGACTTTTCCTAATTATTTGCATTTTTATCTGTACATGTTTAATTTTATTTAATTCATAAAAATACAAAAAATATATTGCATTTGCATTTAAGAGTTAATTTTACCTTTTAGATTAATTAGTAAATTAGTTGTTTTACAAAAATAGAAAAAATCACAAAAAATAACTCATTTGTGCATTTTTAATTTAATTTAAAATTTTGTAGTTTTTCTTTTAACTTGAGAATTAATTAATTATTGTAAATATTATGTTGAGTATTTAATATAATTTGGTAGGTTAATTTAGTTTTTAAGAGTTAATTTTGGATTTTATTTTAATTTGAAAAGAAAAGGATTTGAAATTGAAATGAAAACAAGAAAGGAAATAAAAGAGGTTTGAGTTTGGACTGTTTAAATTTAACATCTCCAGCCCAATTAATTTTCCCCACTACCCATCGAAATCCGGACCAAACCCGTGTCTTTGCCCGGTCCAAACCCATGCCTAACTAAACGACCCTGTTTCCTAGTTTCCAATCCGAGACATTGATCTCATTAAATCAAACGGTTGAGAACTGAGAGTTTGACAGTATAAGACTGTCTGAATGGCTTGACCCCCCCCTCCCCCGTTTCTTCTCTCGTTCACTTCACCCTCAGAGATTCCCCAAACCCTAAATGCCTGCCGCCTCAAATCCTCCACCATCTCCAGCCGGCGGCACCATCTCTAACCTGTCCCAAATTTACACCATAGGACCCTCACAGTTCCCTCTTTCCATAGCTCAAAGCCATTTCCTTCGAATCCTCAAATATTTCGTCGAATTTCAAATCTGGGGTGGAAACCCTAAAATCCAAATCTCCCCAAATCGTCGAGGTTCAGTAAAAGATTGGGGTCAAGTTTGATTTTATTCGTGTGTTGTCAACAAGAACACACGATTAATGTCAATCTTGGCCGAAATTAAAGGTGTCGAAGCATTTTTCAACCTCCACTATCCAAACGTTCCTCTTAGGTACCTTTTCTTTTTCTGTTTGCTTTTCTTTTCATTTTTTTTTACTTCTCATCTTCATCTCTTTCTGTCTCCTCTCTTCTTGTTCTTTATTGTGTTTTAATTTTTAATCCGTGTTGTTTCATGATTAGATTAGTAGAAATTTTAGTTATTCTATTTTGGTTCTTAATTAGTCCCTTTTCCCTTTTTTTTGTTTTATTCATTTTAAAGGATTTCTGGTTTTCTTTTAGGCTGATTCCGGTTAGCTCATTAATTTTATGAGTTTGAATTATTATTTGAATTGGGTTCTGTTTAAGTTAGAGACCCAGAGAAAAGGGATTAGCCCAGGTTTTTGCAAGCCCATGTCTGGCTGAACCTTGGGTCAATTTGACCCGTTTGGTTCCAGGAGTAAAAACAGGGGGTTTAGGGGGTAGTATAGGGAATTTGGGTAAGGGAAGCTTTAGTAACTGATTTAGGAAACTGCCTAGAAGGTGGGTTTGGGGTTGTTTTTTAACAAATAGATCTTTAAATTAGGGACATAGGAGCAAAAACGAAAATTCAAAAAGGAGCAAAGGATAATAACTTGACTCATTTCTGCTGCCCTAAAACTTCTCTATAAAATGCCATTTCTTCACTCTCAAGTGGGGGAGATTTTTCAGAGACTGGAAAAATACTAAAAAATTGAAGAAAAAAAATGGCTGAGTTTGAAAAGCTTTGAAAGAAACACTGAAATTCCTGCATTTCTTCAAAGATGGGTTTTCATTTGGTTTCTCTACTAGTTTGAAGAAGTTGGTTTATGTTTGGTATTGCTGGGATTTTAAGTTGATTTTGCTGCTGCTATTTCCTCTTAAGACTCCACGCTCCTTTTTTTCCTTATTTTGATTGTTGTAATCAGGTACATATTTCCGGACTCTACTAGATGTGAAGCCAAACATGAAATATGAAATGGAAAATGGAGTTTAAAGCATAGCATCAATTTATCTGTTTATAATTCAGTTGTATTTTCTACATTATATTGTGTTTTATTGCATGATTTACTGTATTTTCTAGCTAATTTATGGTTTTAATAGTTGAACTCTTACCATTGTATTTAACTTTGGACTGTTAAGATATGGACATAACTTAGCTGAGTAACATGTGAGTTGTATGGTGCTGCTCTGTTCTAAGTTAATTTCTATGATTTGGTTTGTTATAATTTTGGTTTAAATGACTTCCAAGTTAACTTTTTGGTTCGTAAATAACAGGGGTAATGTCACGACCCTAACCCCGAACCCAGTCGTGATGGCGCCTCTCGTGAAGACAAGGCCAGCCAGACCAAAACAGAACACCTCATTTAAATAGTTAAATACCATAAATAGTTCTAAAACATGATATAATAACCTTAATTTGCGGAAATAATGATAACAATAGTAGAAACCATCCCGACACAGCCCAAACCGGGGTGTCACAAGTCATGAGCAACTAAGGATCCTGATACAAGTCTACTAGATATAATATCTGGTACAACTGTTTGAAGAATATAAAATTAATAAGATAAGGGAGGCACGGGGGCTGCGGACGCCAACAACTACCTCATAGTCTCCGAAAACACTGCTTGGACTGGGAGGATCAGCTCTCATGAGCGGATTCTGCGATGCCTGAATCTGCACACACAGTGCAAGGAGTAATGTGAGTACTTCGAGCCAGTGAGTAATAATCATAAATAATGGCTGAAAGTAAGAAAACATGTAAAGCACAAAGCAATTCAATAGCAAGCAGTAAAATCACTTAAAGCAGTAAATCAGCGAAGAAGTCAAATGAAATCCTTTTAAACCAAGTGAGACAGGTAATTTAGTAGGTAAATAACAAGTAGAAATCCGCCCCTCGGGCACATTAACAATCACTTAGAACAGTATCATCCCCTCGGGCTCACTCTCAGTACAATATCATCCCCTCGGGCTCACTTTTAGTACAGTATCAGCCCCTTGGGATCACTCTCAAATCATGATGGGTACCCGCGCTCACTGTTGAGGTGCAGACTCCAGAGGGGCCCGTTACGGCCCAAGCGCTATATCAAGCCATCTCATGGCGTATAAAAGTATCTCAGGCCCTCGGCCTCAAATCACTCAGTATATTCTCACATATGGCCCTCGGCCTTCCTCAGTCCAAAAATCATCACAAGCCCCTCAGGCATTAGTAAAGCAGTAGTTCTCAGCCCAAAACATCATTTAGAAATATCATTTTAGTTTCAAATATGAATAAAAGTGGATGAATTTGTAAAACCGTAAATATCAAAAGGACTGAGTTCAAGTAATAAGTCAAACAGTGAGGAATTAGTGATAAAAATCCCCGGAAGATTCAAATAGTTGGCACGAAGCCCAAA
This sequence comes from Nicotiana sylvestris, assembly GCF_000393655.2. NCBI lineage: Eukaryota > Viridiplantae > Streptophyta > Magnoliopsida > Solanales > Solanaceae > Nicotiana > Nicotiana sylvestris. The sequence goes on along the minus strand of NC_091068.1, from coordinate 88,208,901 downwards.
TATGGCAATCAGCCCAAATCATGATGATAATAGATAAGTTTCAGTCAAATACATGGTCCCCAATAGTAAACGACTCCATGCTCATCATCAAGCGTGTGTCTCACCTCAATATAGCACTACGATGTGCAATCCAGGGTTTCAAACCCTCAGGACATTATTTACATTCATTACTCACCTCGAACCGGTGAAATCTCTAGCTCGCGATGCCTTTGCCCCTCAAATTGGCCTCCACGTGCGTCGAATCTAACCAAAAGCAGAACGAATATGTCACAATATTCTAAGGGATCAAAGCCCAAGCAAAAACAATCGAAAAATATCAAAATCCCGAAATTAGCAAAACCCGACCCTCGGGCTCACTTCTCGAAACTCACAAATTTTCACATCATTAGATTCCTTATCACCCCACGAGTTCATACATACCAAAAGTTCTCAATTCCGACTTCAAATGGTCCTTCAAATCCCAATTCAAAAATTCAAAATCCCAAGGCCTAGTTCTTCCATTTTTTGCTTAGATTCCATGAATTTCTAGGTTAATTTCACAATAGAATAACGTTTTAGGTTCAAAATCTTACCTCCAATCAATTCTCCTTTAATCTGTCTTTAATCACCTTCAAAAAGCTCTCAAAATACTCAGCGATGGAGGAAAAATGGCTCAAAATCGCGGATAAAATGTCTTATAAACTTTCTGCCCAATTCTGATATTCCTTCTTTGCGAACGCGGTCAAACACTCGCGTTCGCGATGCACAAATTTAACTTGACCAAGTTTCCTTTTACGCGATCGCGACCAAGGGCTCGCGAACGCGATGCTTTAGAATCCTCAACCTATGCTAACGCGGTCCAACTTACGCGGACGCGAAGAGCAACAGCTCCTGGACCCTTCACACGCCAACTCCACTATGCGAACGCGACCTACCCTCACGCGAACACGATGCACCAGCCTCCCACCTTCTGCGAATGCGAGGCCTCAAACGCGAATGCGAAGGCCAAATGCAGACCACCCCAAAATCCTTCTACGCGATCATGACTCGCCCCACGCGATCGCGAAGGCCAATTTCGTCTACAACAGCTGAACAGTTTCTGCAATGATCCAACACCAAAACTAGCCTGATTGGCCACCCGAAACTCACCCAAGGCCCCCGGTACCTCAACCAATAGCACCAACACATCCTAAAACCTCATTCAAACTTTCTTCCAATCATCAAAACACCTTAAACAACACCAAATCCATCAATTCACATCGAATTCAAGCCTAAGTTTTCTAAAAACTTCCGAAATACGCTTTCGATCAAAAACCCAACCAAACGACGTCCGAATGACATGAAATTTTGCACACACATCCCAAATGACATAAAAAAACTATATCAACTCTCGAAATTCCATTCCGACCCCCAGATCAAAATCTCACCTATCAACCGGAAATAGCCAAAATACTAACTTCGCCAATTCAAGCTTAATTTTACACCAGACCTCCAAAACCAATTCCGATCACACTCCTAAGTCATAAATCACGTCTCAAAGCTAACCGAACCATCAGAACTCACATCCGAGCTCTCTAACACATAAGTCAACATCCGGTTGACTTTTCCAACTTAAACCTTCTTAAAAGAGACTAAGTGTCTCATTTCTTACTAAATCCACCCCGAACACAAACTAATCAACTCGATCACATAAAATGCGGATAACAAAGCATAAAGAAGCAGAAATGGGGGAAACGGAGCGGTAACTCATGAGACGACTGGCCGGATCGTCACATCCTCCCCAAATAAAACCAACGTTCGTCCTCGAACGAGTCAAGAAACATACCTGAAGCCTCGAATAGGTGATGATATCTACTCCGCATATCCCGCTCAGTCTCCCAGATAGCCTCCTCCACGGGCCAACCTCTCCACTGCACCTTCACTTAAGCTATATCCTTTGACCTTAACTTTCGAACCTGACGTTCCAAAATAGCTACTAGCTCCACATCAAAGGTCAAATCATCATCCAACTGCACCGTGCTGAAATCCAAAACATGAGACGGGTCCCCAATGTACTTTCAGAGCATAAAAACATGAAATACCCTATGCACGCTAGACAAGCTGGGTGGCAAGGCAAGCTCATAAGCCACCTCTCCAACCCTCCGAAGCACCTCAAAAGGCCCAATGAACCGCGGACTCAACTTCCTTTTCTTCCCAAACCTCATAACACCCTTCATGGGCGAAACCTTCAGCAAGACCTTCTCACCAACCATGTAGGACACATCTCGAACCTTCCAGTCTGCATAATTCTTCTGACGCGACTGTGTTGTACGAAGCCTCTCCTGGATCACCTTCACCTTTTCTAAGGCATCCTGAACCAAATCTGTCCCCAATAGTCTAGCCTCGCCGGGCTCGAACCAACCAACTGGGGATCTACATCGCCTCCCAAATAAAGCCTCATACGGAGCCATCTGAATACTCAACTGGTAGCTGTTGTTGTAGGCAAACCATGCAAGCGGTAGAAATCTATCCCATGAACCTCCGAAATCCATAACACAAGCACGCAACATGTCCTTCAATATCTGAATAGTATGCTCAGACTGCCCGTCCATCTAAAGATGAAAAGTTGTGCTCAACTCCACCTGAGTAGCCAACTCTCGCTAAACAGACTTCCAAAACTAGGAAGTAAACTGAGTGCCCCGATCTGATATGATGGAAAATAGGACACCATGCAACCGAACAATCTCCCGAATATATATCTCTGCCAACCGCTATGGATAATAAGTAGTAAAGATAGGAATGAAGTGCGTGGACTTGGTCAGCCAATCCACAATCACCCAAATAGCATCAAACTTCTTCAAAGTCCGTGGAAGTCCAACAACAAAGTCCATAGCGATCCTCTCCCACTTCCACTCAGGAATAACCATCTGCTGAAGCAGGCCACCCGGTCTCTGATGCTCATATTTCACCTACTAACAATTGAAATACCGAGCTACAAATCCCACAATATATTTCTTCATTCTTCTCCACCAATAGTGCTGCCTCAAATCCTGATACATCTTCGCGACACCCGGATAAATGGAATACCGCGAGCTATGGGCCTCCTCCAGAATCAACTCTCTAATCCCATCCACATTGGGCACACAAATCCAACCCTGCATCCTCAACACCCCATCATCACCAATGGTCACATCTCTAGCATCATCATGCTGAACTCTGTCCTTAAGGACAAGAAAATGTGGATCATCATATTGGCGCTCTCTGATGCGATAATATAAGGAAGACCGAGAAACCACATACGCCAACACCCGACTAGGCTCCGAAATATCCAACCTCACGAACCGATTGGCCAAGGCCTGAACATCAACTGCAAGAGGTCTCTCCCCAACTAGAATGTATGCCAAACTCCCCATACTCACTACCTTTCGACTCAAGGCATCGGCCACCATGTTGGCCTTCCCCGGATGGTACAGTATAGTGATATCATAATCCTTAAGCAACTCCAACCATCTCCGCTACCTCAAATTAAGATCCTTTTTCTTGAACAAATGCTGAAGACTGGGATGATTAGTGAATACCTCACAAGATACATCATACAAATAATGCCTCCAAATCGTCAATGCATGAACTATGGCAGCCAACTCCAAATCATGAATGGGGTAGTTCTTCTCATGGGGCTTCAACTGACGAGAAGCATAAGCAATAACCCTACCCTCCTGCATCAATACACAACCAATCCCAACTCTCGAAGCATCACAATAAATGGTATATGAACCTGGAGTTGATGGCAAAACCAATACTGGAGCTGTGGTCAAAGCTGTCTTGAGCTTCTGAAAGCTCTCTTCAAACTCGTCCGACCATACAAATGAAACACCCATCTGAGTCAACTTGGTCAAGGGCGATGCGATGGATGAGAATCCCTGAACAAACCGGCGATAATAGCCTGCCAAACCAAGAAAGCTACGAATCTCTGTGGTTGAGGACGGTCTGGGACAACTCTGAACTGCCTCTATCTTCTTTGGATCAACCTGAATACCCTCGCTGGACACCACGTTCCCCAATAAAGTCATTGAACTGAGCCAAAACTCACACTTGGAGAATTTTGCATAAGATACGTCATACAAATAATGCCTCCAAATCGTCAATGTATGAACTATGGCAGCCAACTCCAAATCATGAATGGGGTAGTTCTTCTCATGGGGCTTCAACTGACGAGAAGCATAAGCAATAACCCTACCCTCCTGCATCAATACACAACCAATCCCAACTCTCGAAGCATCACAATATATGGTATATGAACCTGGAGTTGATGGCAAAACCAATACTGGAGCTGTGGTCAAAGCTGTCTTGAGCTTCTGAAAGCTCTCTTCAAACTCGTCCGACCATACAAATGAAACACCTATCTAAGTCAACTTGGTCAAGGGCGATGCGATGGATGAGAATCCCTGAACAAACCGGCGATAATAGCTTGCCAAACCAAGAAAGCTACGAATCTCTGTGGCTGAGGACGGTCTGGGACAACTTTGAACTGCCTCTATCTTCTTTGGATCAACCTGAATACCCTCGCTGGACACTACGTGCCCCAAGAAAGTCATTGAACTGAGCCAAAACTCACACTTGGAGAATTTTGCATAAAGTTTCTCCTCTCTCAATCTCTACAATACAACTCGCAATTGCTCTACGTGCTCCTCCTAACTACGCGAGTACACCAGAATATCATTAATGAATACTATAACGAACGAATCAAGATAAGGCCGGAACACACTGTTCATCAAATGCCTGAATGCTGCTAGGGCATTGGTTAGCCCAAAAACATCACAAGGAACTCATAATGACCATATATGGTCCTTAAAGCGGTCTTAAGAATATCTAAATCCCTGATCTTCAACTGGTGATAGCCCGAACAGAGATCAATCTTGGAGAACACACTCACTCCCTGAAGCTTGTCAAATAAATCATCAAAGCGAGGCAAAGGATACTTGTTCTTAATTGTTACCTTGTTCAATTGCCTATAATCAATGCACATTCTCATGGTGCCATCCTTCTTTTTCACAAACAGGATTGGCGCACCCCAAGGTGACACACTAGGCCGAATGAACCCCTTATCTAGGAGATCCTAAAGTTGTTCTTTCAATTCCTTCAACTCCGCTGGTGCCATACGATACAATGGAATAGAAATGGGCTGAGTGCCCGGCACTAGGTCAATACCAAAATCAATATCCCTGTTCGGCAGCATGCCCGGTAGGTCTGCAGGAAACACATCTCGAAAATCCGTCACAACTGGAACAGAATCAATACTGGGAGTCTTAGCTCCGACATCCCTCACAAACACTAGATATGAAAGATAACCCTTCCCAACCATATGTTGGGCCTTTAAGAAAGATATAACTCTACTAGGAACATAATCAGTCACACCACTCTACTCGATCCGCGGTACACCCGGCATAGCCAAAGTGACTGTCTTAGCATGACAGTCTAGAATAGAACAACACGGAGATAACCAATCCATGCCCAAAGAGATATCAAAATCCACCATGCTCAACAGTAATAGATCCACTCGGGTCTCTATACCCCCAATAGTCACTACACATGACTGGTACACACGGTCTACAACAACAGTATCGCCCACCAGGGTAGATGCATGAACAGGTAAAGTAAGAAACTCATGGGGCGTACCCAAATAACGAGCAAAGTATGATAACACATAGGAAAAGGTGGAACCGGGATCAAATAATACAGAGACATCTCTGTGGTAGACTGAAACAATACCAGTAATGACAACATCTGAAGCAATAGTATCTGGCCTACCTGGAAGTGCATAGAAACGAGCCTGACCGCCCCCTGATCGACCTACCCCTCTGGGGCGACCCCTGGCTGCCTGACCTCCACCCCTAGCTGGCTGGGCAGGTGGTGAAGTAACTAGAGCAGAAGTCGGGGGTTGACCCCTCTGCTGGGATGAACTAGCAACATGACGAGGACACTGCCTCCACACATGCCCAAACTCTCCACACTCAAAACAACTCCCAGGTGCTGGAGAAGGGGACTGAAGGGAACCCCTCGCACCGGAGTGACTAGCTGATGCACTCAGCATAGAAGAACCCTGAGCTGACAGAGCATGGGATGAACTCTGAGCTGGAAGGGCACTAAGTAAAGGCTGGCCCTACTGAAACCCATGATAACCACGACCTGAAGATGCCCCGCGATACTCTAGACGTGCTGACTGAGCAGGCCTGAAAGAATGACCTCTACCATGCTAGAACTAGCCCCTCGAAGGAGCACCACTATAACTGCCTGATCTTCGAGGCCTCTTGGCCTCCCTCTCCTCTCGCTCCTGATGGCGAACAGTCTCTTCTTGCGAGCGATATCAACCACCTCCTCGAACGTAGCACCCAACACTCTCTCTCTAGCCATAAGAATATGGAGGTTATAGTTAAGGCCATCAACAAATCTCCTGATCCTCTCATGATTTGTCGGAACCATCCAGACGGCATGACGGGCCAACTCAGAAAACATCGACTCATACTGTGACACAGTCATATCCCCGTGCCTCAACCACTCAAACTATCTACACAGCTCCTCTCTGCGAGACTGCGGCACATACTTCTCTAGGAAGAGAACAGAGAACTCATGCCAAGTAAGGGGCACTGCACCAACCGGTCTACGACTCTCATACGCCTCCCACCAAGTGAAGGCAGCGCCAGTAAACTAAAAGGTGGTAAATACCACACCACTAGACTCAAGAATCCAGGCTATACGGAGCATCCACTAACACTTATCTAGAAAACCCTGGGCATCCTCGCCCTAAGTACTACTGAATGACGGAGGCTGGAGTCTACCAAACCTCTCAAGACGGTGCTGCTCATCATCCAGCATAACTGGCACAACAAACTCCTGAGCTGGTGCAACCAGCTAGGATGAAGGTGCCCCCGGCGTCTGAAGTCCCTGCCCTACCTGCTCAGGTGTGCGAATAGTGGAGGTCTGATTACCTCCCCCGGCCTGTGAAGTAGCTGCTGTTGTGGTGGCTGAAACTACCTGAGCAAGGCCAGTGCAAACTAATAAGATCTGTGCCAAGGCCTCCTGAAGAACCAGAATTACTATGGGCACAGTTGGTGCCTGAACTGGTGCTGCTGGAGCATCCATAGCTGGAGCCTGATTCGGAGTTAGGGCAGTTGGTGGACCTACAAGTGCTGCCCTCGCTACTCTGCCTCTACCACGACCACGACCGCATCCACGGCCTCTGGTGGTCTCAGCTGGTGGCACTGGTGGTCGTCCACCTCATCCGGTAGCTCTCATCCTCACCATCTGTGAGAGAATGGAATAACAGAAGTTTAGTACTCGGACCAACAAGTTCGCACGACAAGAGTTTCAAGAATATGAAGTTTTTCCTAAAGGTTTTGCGGCCTCTCGAGGATAAATAAAGACGTCTCCATACCAACCTGCGAGACTCTACTAAACCTGCTCATGACTCAAGAGACCTATGTAACCTAGGCTCTGATACTAACTTGTCATGACCCTAACCCCAAACCCAGTCGTGATGGAGCCTCTCGTGAAGACAAGGCCAGCCAGACCAAAACATAACACCTCATTTAAATAGTTAAATACCATAAATAGTTCTAAAACATGATATAATAACCATAATTTGTGGAAATAACGATAACAACAGTAGAAACCATCCCGACACAGCCCAAACCGGGGTGTCACAAGTCATGAGCAACTAAGGATCCTGATACGAGTTTACTAGATATAATATCTGGTACAACTGTTTGAAGAATATAAAAGTAATAATATAAGGGATGTACGGGGGCTGTGGACGCCAACAACTACTTCATTGTCTTTGAAAACACTGCCTGGACTAGGAGGATCAGCTCTCAGGAGCGGACTCTGCCTGAATCTACACACACGATGCAGGGAGTAATGTGAGTACTCCGACCCAGTGAGTAATAATCATAAATAATGGCTGAAAGCAAGAAAACACGTAAAGGTACAAAGTAATTCTATATCAAGCAGTAAAATCACTTAAAGCAGTAAATCAGTGAAGAAGTCAAATGAAATCCTTTTAAACCAAGTGAAATAGGTAATTTAGCAGGTAAATAGCAAGCAGAAAATCGCCCCTCGGGCACAGTAACAATCACTCAAAACAGTATCAGCCCCTTGGGCTCACTCTCAGTACAATATCAGCCCTTCGGGCTCACTCTCGGTACAGTATCAGCCCCTCGGGCTCACTCTCAAATCATGATGGGTACCCGCGCTCACTGTGGGGGTGCAGACTTCGGAGGGGACCCTTACGGCCCAAGCGCTATATCAAGCCACCTCGTGGCGTATAAAAGTATATCAGGCCCTCGGCCTCAGTCAGTCCAAAAATCATCACAAGCCCCTCAGGCATTAGTAAAACAGTAGTTCTCAGCCCAAAACATCATTTAGAAATATCATTTAAGTTTCAAATATGAATAAAAGTGTCTAAATTTGTAAAACTGTAAATATCAACAGGACTTAGTTCAAGTAATAAGTCAAACAGTAAGGAATTAGTGATAAAAATCCCCGAAGGGTTCAAATAGTTGGCACGAAGCCCAAATATGGCAATCAGCCCAAATCATGATGATAACAGATAAGTTTCAGTAAAATACGCAGTAAAATCATCAGTCGGGATGGACCAAGTCACAATCCCCAATAGTAAACGACTCCACGCTCATCATCAAGCGCGTGTCTCACCTCAATATAGCACTACGATGTGTAATCCAGGGTTTCAAACCCTCAGGACATCATTTTCATTCATTACTCGCCTCGAACCGGCGAAATCTCTAGCTCGCGACGCCTTTGCCCCTAAAATTGGCCTCCACGTGCGTTGAATCTAACCAAAAGCAGAACAAATACGTCACAATATGTTAAGGGATCAAAGCCCAAGCGAAAACAATCGAAAAATATCAAAAATTCCGAAATTAACAAAACCTGAGCCCCGGGCCCACTTCTCGAAACTCAGAAATTTTCACATCATTAGATTCCTTATCACCCCAAGAGTTCATACATACCAAAAGTTCTCAATTTTGGCCTCCAATGGTCTTTCAAATCCCAATTCAAAAATTTAAAATCTCAAGCCCTAGTTCTTCCATTTTTAGCTTAGATTCCATGAATTTCTAGGTTAATTTCACAATAGAATCACGTTTTAGGTTCAAAATCTTACCTCCAATCAATTCTCCTTGAATCCCTCTTTAATCACCTTCGAAAAGCTCTCAAAATACTCAGCTATGGAGGAAACATGGCTCAAGGATAAAATGCCTTATAAACTTTCTGCTAAGTTCTGAAATTCCTTCTTCGCGAACGCGGTCAAACACTCGCATTCGCTGATGCACAAATTTAACTTGACCAGGTTTCCTTCTACGTGATCATGACCAAGGGCTCGTGAACGCGATGCTTTAGACTCCTCAACCTAGCGAATGCGGTCCAACTTATGCGGACCTGAAGAGCAACAGCTCCTGGACCCTTCACACGCCAACTCCACTATGCGAACGCGACCTACCCTCACGTGAACGCGAAGCACCAGCCTCCCACCTTCCACGAATGCGAGGCCTCAAACGCGAACGTGAAGGCCAAATGCAGACCACCCCAAAATCCTTCTACGCGATCATGACTCGCCCCACGCGATTGTGAAGTCCAATTTTGTCTGCAACAGCTGTACAGTTTCTGCAATGATCCAACACCAAAACTAGCCCGATTGGCCACCTTAAACACACTCGAGGCACCCGGGACCTCAACCAATAGTACCAACACATCCTAAAACCTCATTCAAACTTGCTCCAATCATTAAAACACCTCAAACAATTCCAAATCCATCAATTCACATCGAATTCAAGGCTATGTTTTCTAAAAACTTCTAAAATACGTTTTCGATCAAAAACCCAACCAAACCACCTCCGAATGACCTGGAATTTTGTACACACATCAAAAATGACATATCGAAGCTACAGCAACTCTTGAAATTCCATTCTGACCCCCAAATCAAAATATCACCTATCAACCGGAAATAGCTAAAATACTAACTTCGCCAATTCAATTCTAATTTTACATTGGACATCCAAAACCAATTCCGATCACACTCCTAAGTCATAAATCACCTCCCGAAGCTAAACAAACCATCGTAACTCACATCCGAGCTCTCTAACACATAAGTCAACATTCGGTTGACTTTTCCAACTTAAACCTTAAGAGACTAGGTGTCTCATTTCTTACAAAATCCACCCCGATTACAAAATAATCAACTCGATCACATAAAATGCAGATAACGAAGCATAAAAAAGCAAAAATAGGGGAAACAGAGCGGTAACTCATGAGACGACTGGCCGGGTTGTCACAGGTAAAAGCATTAAGCCTTTAATGTTAGGTATTCTGCTGAAAAGTACTGGTTTCGAACCTTAGATTAGTTTTGGGTTCTATTTGGTTTTTGATGAAATAAGTCAACATTCCTTCATTCTTCAAAAGACCTGGAGTTGTATAGGTCTTAGTAGATGCATTCTTTGATGTCTTTAGTTTGTTTTGGCTTTAAAGATCGAAGTTAGTCAAAGTTTTCCTTCTTAAACAACAGGCTTTTGCTTGATCTTGAGTTGTCATGATTGATTAGTATAACTAATATCAAGGATTTGAGTGTCATGTTAATGATAATATGGGCGATTCTGCATATTCATTTCCAGTTCTAGTATTATTTTCATCCTTTATAATTTGTGTGTTCAAACAACTTGAATGTCAAGAAATGCTATGAGCAGACCTAAGGTTCTTAGCTTAAATGCAGATTTGGTTTTGGGCCGTATGAAATGGCCTGTCTGCCTCGAGGCCTAGGGAGACCGAATTTGGTCTTTTTTTTGCTTTGGGCTCAATTGCGAACCCAGCAGCCCTCAACATCAGCTTGATTCCTTAAGTGTTGGCTGATCCAAATGAGAAAAAGATTTCAATATGGAATTCGATTCATGGTTGAACTAATTTCACGATTTAAGTTTCGTTAAGCATGCTAGCAATATATGAGGCACGAGTTTTTGAATGTTTTGGTTCTTTGGGGATTTTGGGAGCTGGGCTCAATACTGGTCTCACTGATATGGCTAAGTCGTGTGGGTTGTACCTTTCACCTGTTTTTTCTATTGTGCTTAATTTCAGCCCAGGTTTCCCCATACAAATTTTAATTTCGTGATAACTTTGTAACAACTTGATTTCTTACAATGTTTAGTGTCTCTCAGACTTATTTCAGTGCCTTTGTTTTTTTTATAGATTGAGGTGTGCCATATTAGATAACATCAATAGTCTATGGCCCTCACAATTTTTTTTAAAATAAAAAATCACTTGAACAATTAGGTTTGAGGCTAGCCATATTAAGCAAGATATAATTTATGGCCCTCAAAAGTTTAGTTCAAACTTCCTTTAAAATTAAAATCGAGGTGTGCCATGACAAATAAAATCTCAAAACCCATGGCCCTCACTTAATTAATTTTAACCCTTTAGAAATCGAGGTGTGCCATTTAGTTGAATTTTCCATGGCCCTCGCAAACTTGAAAGTGCGTAGTTGCTTTAGGCGCGCTATTTAAATTAATTTCCTTATTTATTAAACTTGGGTGTGCATTTCATGTGACCCTATTCCAATTCTCAACAACATTAAATAAAATGTGTCGTGGACCACGGGTGCATTTCATATGGCGTGGTTCATGATGTGTTTTAGATAACGTTGAATCTTCCTAAAAGCGTTCTAAAATAATTAAAAGTGGTTAATAAGCTAAAAATGCACCATAGGCTAAAACATGTAATAAATCAGATAATAGGCCAATTATAATAGTTTAAGCGACCGTGCTAGAACCACGGAACCCGGGAATGCCTAACACCTTCTCCCAGGTTAACAACACTCCTTACTTAGAATTTCTTATTCGCAGACTTCAAAAGGAAAGTCGAATTTCCTCGATTTGGGATTTAAAAAAATAAATCGGTGACTTGGGATACCAAATAAACTATTCCAAGTGGCGACTCTGAATTTAATAAATAATCTCATTTCGAATAATGCCACTTTAATTGGAAAACTCTTATATACCCCTCTCGGGTGGTAAAAAGGAGGTGTGACACCCCCTGCTTTTGCGGTGGCATATCTTTGTGTCATTGGAAAGGTTGTGAAGATACCTTTCTTAGGGGAAAATTTTCTAATCTCCTCTAAAAAGTTTCTGATGATTGATTGAACGCACGTCTCTCTGCATTTAATAACCCGAACACACGTCACTCCACGATTTAGCAATACTTTTTTTGGTTCTCGAGGTAATCATGGCCACGATTTTAGCCGCCTATTCCTTTACTATACGCCTCATTCTTCTTCTTTTACACTTCATAATTTTTAAAACTCAATTCTCTCTTGCTTTCACTCTTTTTTAACCTTCTTCTTCAAAGAATTCTTACTTTCTTTTGCTAACCATGGCCTCCTCCTCCAAGAACTCCAAATCTTCAATAAAACAAAGAAAACACCAATAATGTTGCCCTTCCTATGGTGAGAACCATTATTCCCAGAAGGCTCAGTACAGCTAAGGATTTTGAAGAGAAGTTTCCTTCTGCTAACTCCCGCACATGGGTTGCTGGTGTGTACCCTTTTTCCATCTGTCTTTCTAGCATTCCTGCTGTGAAGAACGACTATGGCTGCCCTGATTTGAACATCATCGCTCTCGATCTGGTGGAGCAAGTAACCTTTTCTAAGAAGAGTTTTATGTATGTTTATATGTATCCCTTCACTTTGGGCCCATTCTCATTGAGCGAGGGACTTGACCCTGTAATCTTGGAGTTTTGCTACCGGTATCAAGTTTTCTTGGCGTAGGTCAGCCTCTCCGTGTGGTGGATGGTAGCCTGTCTATGGTGGCTATGCCAGGAGACGAGGAAAGACCTCTCCTTGGCCCGCATGATAAATCTTTACTCTCCCAATATCTTTCATGGGGTAGTAATAAACTTCAGCAAACGTGGTCACCATGCTTTGCTCACCAGCATGGATGATGATAAAGACCGTGGATAGATGGAGCGATTCGTTGTAGTTTCCACTAGGAACATCATCCAAGCCACAACGCCATTTTTCCCTGAGTCATGGACTCGTACACGTAAGTTCAATGTTTATCTTTTCCCTGATTAAAGGTTGTTTCAAGATATTACGGATCCTTCTCTTTTAACTATTTTAGCAACCCGGTGCACACCACCAAGGGTTGAAGGCTTGGACTAGTGGGTCTAGAAGATTTGGATATTACCATGCCTAAGACCCGCCAGTGGAAAGAATTGGCCCTCAAATATGGGTGGAAGGCAAAAATTCATGGTAAGTTGATTCACGAACTAACCTTGTTTTTACCTCACGTATAAGAAAATTGGCGAACTTCTCTTTCCGCTGAATTCAGGTCTTCCACAGGGCTCTGTTACCATCCTCGAGGAGGATGTTTTGGTTGATCCCACAGATGCAGCGAGATTACTATAGGGGGCTTTCACCCGAACGGGTGCCATCAAACCTGCTTCCAGTGCAGGTGTTTCCTCTCAGAGTCTTTGGTTAGAGAAAAAGCAACAAAAAAAGTTACGATCTTTTACGGTCAAGGGTAAAAGTAAAAGGGTGAAGAACTCCACGCCCGAGCCAGCCAAAGACACTGTGGTGATTGATGATGATGGGGGAGCCAGTGATGAAGGGGCTTCCCTATAGAGGAGACGACGACCTTCATCAGCTCAACAGAAGGCTCAATCTGAAGAGCTAATAACAACAATCGAGGACGATGTCCAAGCGCTCTGGGGAGAGTGTATACTGGAGGATGCCAATTATTGCTTCCAAAACCAGTCGCTACTCCTAGTACTGTGAGACTGGGTACTGGGCCTCTTCTGTCTTCGGTTGATGAGCAACCAATAATTATCATTGCTTTTATTGCAGCTGCTTGTCAACCCACAATACCATCAGCTTCATCCTTTTCTTCGCCAGCCATGCCTTCACCACCAGAAACTACTACACCATCCCCACAGGCCGTAGACACATGAGAGGAGGATGCCCCATCCCCCCCAGTCCCCAGACCATGGGAATTAGGGGCATAACTATTCCCCCCCCCCCTATCGGTCTCTACCGAGTGACATCTATTGTCTTCACCGATGGAACTTGCCAATTACCTGAAGCTGCTGGTTTCACAGAAAGATAAGGAGAAAATACACTCTCTTTCAGGGGAGTGTATGGTAAGCAACTCCATGTACAACGCAACAGCGGTATGATATTTGTACCTACTATTGCTTCTTCTTGTCTTATTATGACAGGATTTCTGATTTGAGTTTTTGCTTTACAGGATAACTTCCCTGCTTCTGAGGGCCTTTATAAGTTTATCCTCGATAAAGAAAAGCTCACGTCCAAGCAGGATCAAATTGTTGCTTGCCTCCCAGCTCTGGAAGCATAAGTTTCCAAAGTCGTTACGTTGGAGGCTCGGTTGTAGCAAAGTGAGCAAGAGGTGATGACCCTCAGCCAAGAGGCCCTGTTAAAGGTACAATTTCAAGAGTCCAAGGTAAAATGGTCTGATTTCCAAAATGTTGTTCTTGCTACTGTCGAGTGCTAGGCTACCTCTGGTGATAGGTTAAATAATTTGGAAGCCTTGAACTCCAAAGCTGAAGAAGCTGCTGCTACTGAGGCGAAGCGTGCCCAGATGGAAGAGAATTATAAGAGGGTCATGGAGCACATTAATGTTTATAACTCCACTATCTGTGACCTTGATCTCAAACTTCAGGCCCCAAGATCCGAGCGAAATAGCCTTTTGACCGAGGTTGATCATCTTAAGTGAGAGCTTCAGCGCTGAGCGGAATCTCTCATTGTTAAAAAACATATTCTATGTATAGGATGAGGAGAAAAACCTTAGAATAGGCCAAAGCGGGTGTCATTGATTTTGTGTCGAGATCGCTAAGGCTCTTGAGCTGGAGTCAACAGCCTGAAGGGGCCTCCAAGTTCAACCTGATGCAACAAACTCTTCTGGTTCTGGTTCCGTGTTCTAGGGGAACTGAGGAGGAATTTGAAGGGGATGATAATGAAGGCCATGGTCCCGAGCCGGTGGCAGATCCGCCTACTTCTCTTGGGTATAGATGCTTCACTTCCCCTAAGATCTAGGGACGTAGTAGTTTAGTCTTTTGCTTTCTTTTCCCTTTTTTTTTATTTTCATACTTTTGTACTTGTGTTGTTTGGAACGTTTGTTATATAAAAGTACTTTGTGTTAAGCATTGCACAAATTTTACTTTTTTGCGTCGAGTTATGAGATGCTTCGGCTGCATTTTTCCCTGATGGCATTTGAATTCTAGGCATAAGTTCATCTGGAATCAACCCTTTACTGTGAGGGTTTCATAAGAGAGGGAACTCTAATGTTCACGGTGCTCTTGAAGACGATGTCTCATGTTCATTCCGGCACTAGCATTTCAAGTACCTGATTAACTTTCAAATGATAAAACAATTCATCGTTTGGACAAGAAACAAGATAAAAATAAAAGGACTTTACTTTATTCCTTCCATTTTCAAAGGTAAATAAGCATTCTTTGTGCTGAAAAGAAATTGGCATTAAATGTGGCTAATTTGTACAACTTATTTCTACAGGGTTGGCTGCACAGTCCTCGGTCCCGATGATACATCTTTGTTCTCGAATTTCATAGTCCTAGTTTATGTGGCAGTCATGTTGTCGTATAATCATATTATTTCCCTCCCCTCCTCTCCCTCCCTCCCCTCTCCCAGTGTTTGAATGTGAAGAATGCGAATTTAAACACTGGAAGTCTTGTTCCTTTGAAGATCCCAATAGTGAATGGTTGGATAATCTTTGGTCTGATAGCAAGCTTCATTTTCCATTAGGAACTTTGCTATAGAGCCAAATATTATCTAACCACCCCCAGTGGCTTACACTCGTGAACGGTCGGGTAACTTTTGGTTCGATAGCAAGCTTTATTTCCCGTTAGGAATTTTGCTATTGAGCAAAAGATTATCTTACCGTCTTGTAGTGGTTCAATTTTTTCCATGCCTTGTCATTTAAAGGTCTTATTCCTGCTGATGGTGCTTCCTTCGTAGTATGCTTTCCATTGCTACCTCATTAAAAACCTTTCCCGGAAAACCTAATTGGTACAAAAACTGGATGAAGGGAAAAAGAGCGCGTCACATACTTTTAGTATAGGCGATAGTCATCAGCAATAGTACCTTTTGAGGTGTGCCACACTCCAGTTTCTTGACAATTTTACTCTGTCTTGATTTTCCAGTTCATATGATCCTTTCCCGATGACAACTAAAATCCGGTAGGGGCCTTCCCACTTCCATAGGGATCAGGGCTTCTGCTCCATATACGAGAGAGAGAGAGAGAGAGAGAGAGAGAGAGAGGTGTCTCTCCTGTGCTTAGCTTGGGTGTTGTTTGGTATGCCATAGTACTCCCAGTAACTCTTCGGGCCATTTGCATTTGGCTGCTTCCAATCTCTTTTTGAGATTTTGAATAATCACTTTGTTCTGATGGTATGGAGAAGGTATAATTCTTTTAATTTTTAAGTTTTCAAGGAATTTTGTGTCCTTTTTCCTATAAATTATGGCCCGTTGTCGCAGGCTATCTCCTTTAGCATCCCGAACCTTTAAATTATGTTCTCCCATAAGAAATCGATCATTTTGCGCTAGTCCATTTCCTAGTAAGGACCTGCTTCGACCCACTTAGAAAAGTAGTTAGTTAAATTAAAATAAATCTTACCTTATCAGGAGCCGGGGGCAGCGGACCAACTATGTCCATTTCCCTTTTCATGAATGGATAGGGCGACAATACCGAATGCAATAGTTACGCTGGTTGATGCACCAACGACACGTAACGTTGACACTTGTCGCATTTAAGAACAAATGACTTAGCATCTTGTTCCATCCGGGGTTAGTAATATCCTATACTAATTAGCTTTAGTACCAACAAGTCCACACTTGAATGATTCCCACAGATTCCTTCGTGAATTTCTCTCATGTCTTAATTAGCCTCGGAAGCTCCTAAACATCACGCCAATGGGCCTTAGAAAGGCTTTTTATACAATTGGCCTCCCCTAAAGTAGTAACGGGCTACTTTATAGCGTAGTGCCCCGGATGCCTTGGGATCTTTGGATAGGTTGTCATGCTTAAGATAGTCAATGATCTCATTTCTCCGGTCCAGACCAAATTGGCCGTGTTTACTTCGTAATAACCATCCACATCCAGTACCGAATGCATAAGCTATACGACCATATCAGAGTCTGATCCCTTCAATTTCGTGAACGAGCCCAGATTGGCCAGTGCGTCTACTCTCACATTTTCTTCTCTCGAGATATGGGTGATTGACCATTCCCTGAACCGTGAGAGCAGAGTCTGTACTTTCTTTGTATATTGTTACATGCATTCCTCTTTGGTGTCGAAGATCTCGTATACCTAATTTACTACCAGATGGGAATCACATTTGATTTCTATGACCTCGAAGTCCAGTCCTCGGGGTAGCTCAAGTCCTACAATTAATGCCTCATACTCGGGTTCATTGTTAGTCAAGGGAATAGTCTTTATAGCCTACCTCAGGGTTTCTCCCGAAGGCATGATTAGTACTACCCCGAGCTTGGACCCTTTCACATTGGAAGCTCCGTCCATGAACAAGGTCAAGACTCTTGATGTCGATTCCGACACCATCACTCCTTCTTTGGTGGCCAAAGGCAGCAATCCAGGATTGAAATTGGCCGTAAATTCGGCCAAACCTTGTGACTTGATCGTAGTTCGAGGTTTGTACTTTATGTCAAATTCACTCATTTCGGCTGCCCATTTGGCCAACCGACCTAAATGTTCAGGTTTGTGAAGGATATTCCGCAGGGGAAAGGTTGTCACCAAAGCTATCGGGTGGCATTGAAAATAAAGTCTAAGCTTTCGAGGGTGACTACGGGAGCTAAGGCCAATTTTTTGAGGTATGGGTATCGGGTTTTTGCTCCCGTTAAGATTTCACTAACATAATAGATAGGAGATTATGTACCTTTGTCTTCACAGACTAAAAGGGCACTAACTGCCACCTTCGAGACCGTTAAATAAATCAGCAATTATTCGCCTTCTTTCGGTTTTGATAGTAATGGAGAGCTCGATAAATACGTTTTCAAATCTTTCAAAGCCTACTGGCGTTCCGGAGTCCATTCGAAGTTGTTCTTATTTTTCAGAAGTGAGAAGAAGTGATGACATTTTTCTGAAGACCGGGAAATGAATCTGCCTAAAGCGGCCCATCTTCCTGTTAACCTTTGAACCTCTTTCACATTTGATAGATGGTTGGGAATGTCCTCGATAACTTTAATTTTATCTGGATTGAATTCGGTCCCCCTTTGTGATACCAAGAACCTCAAGAATTTACCGGAACAGACGACGAATGCACATTTTTCAGGGTTAAGCTTCATATTGTGCCTCCTTAGAATGTCAAAGGTTTCTTGGAGGTGTTTAAGATGATCACCTGTGTTCAAAGACGTAACCAGCATATCATCTATGTAAACTTCCATTGTTTTACCTATTTTGTTTTCAAACATTTTGTTCACAAGCCTCTGGTAAGTCGCTTTGTCATTCTTAAGCCCTAAAGCATTACATTGTAGCAATATGTGCCAAAGTTAGTTATGAATGAAGTATTTTCTTGATCCTCCAGGTTCATTTTGATTTGCTTGTACCTAAAATAAGCATTGGCGAAACTCATCAACTCGTGCCCAGCCGTCGCAATAATCATTTGATCAATGTTTGGCAATGGCAATGAGAATTTTGGGCATGCCTTATTCAGATCATTATAATTTACGCACAAGCAAAATTTATTATTCTTTTTTTGGAAGTACTACTACGTTAGCCAACTAGTCCGGATACTTTACCTCCAAGATTGAACCAATATCAAGCAACCAAGTTACCTCTTCTTTGACAAACATGTTTCAGACCTCGGCAATAGGGCGTTTCTTCTGCCTTACTAGAGGGATGTTAGGATCCAGGCTTAACTTCTGCACCCACCTTCGGCGGAAAACCTGTCACATCCGCATGCGACCATAAAAAATAGTCAATGTTACATTTAAGAAATTCTATAAAACCTGACCTAAGCTTGGGGTTTAATCTTGTCCCTAAGTGGAACTTCCTCTCTAAGCACTTTTCGAACAATGCTACTTTTTCGAGCTCTTCTGCTGCTGATTTGGTTGCATCCGTTTCTTGTGGTACCTGGAAATATCTTGGTACCTGATAGGATTTTCACGACTCCTCCCCCTTGTAGACTTCGTTTGGCTCCTATAATTGCTACACTGTATGTTCCTTCCCTTTAGCATTGGAAACCGAGATCGCATTCATCTCCCTTGCCACCGGTTGATCTCCACTTATTTGTTTAATTTCCTCTGGAGTTGGAAATTTCAGAAGTTGATGGTATGTTGACAGCACAGCCTTCATCTCGTGTAGCCATGGTCTTCCAAGAATAATGTGTTAACTCATATCGTCGTCTACTACTTCAAACAGGGTCATCTTCATTACCCCTTCGGCATTTGTGAGTAGTAGAATCTACCCTCGAGTTGTCACGCTTGCTAAGTTGAACTTGGTTATGAGCTTTATGGCTGGAATGACGATTCTGGTTAACTTGGCTTGTTTCGACACTCTTCATTATGTAATATTTGTTGGACTTCCTGGGTCCACCCAAACACGTTTAATTTTAAAATATAAAATATTAAGAGAAATTACTAGGGCATCATTGTGTGGTAGTAGGAGTCCATCTGCGTCCTCCTCCATGAAGGTGATATAGTCCTCAGCGAATTCCTGAAGTCTCTTTCTATGGGTCACCGATACCTTTGTCTTTTTCATTGCCGAAAAGGTTACACTATTTAGACGAGGAGGATCTTCTCCCATTTTTTAGGGTTCCACATTATCCCCGTTGAGGTCATAGTTATTCTTAGCCCGGTCGTTTAAGAACTCCCTGAGATGGCCATTTTGCAATAATATCGCCACCTCCTCACGCAGATGACGGCAATCCCCAGTCTGGTGCCCGTTAGTCCTATGATACTCACACCATAGATTAGGATCCATCAGACTGGGGTCGGATCTCATCGGACTCAAGAAACGTGCTTCTTTAATGTTCCTCATCGCTGATACCAGTTCCATTGCACTGACATTAAAGTTATACTCAGACAATCTAGGGTAGGCAGAATCCCAGGAGCCTAATACCTTTTTGTCCTGCAATGATTTGTTATTCTGGCAATGATCAGCTCTCCTATCGGTAGCGTACCTATCCGCTGACCAAAAACTTCTGCCGCATTCTTCAACACTTTCGTAGGGCAAAAATCGACCACTGAAAGATCGTCGATTTGGGTCGAAATCATCCTTCAACTTATCGTCGATCTGGGTCAAAATCATCCTTCAACTTATCCTTATTCTTTTCTTGGTTCCAACCCTTGGTTCATGCCAGAAACCGAGCTGGTCATCCTCTATTCTTATCATTGATTAGTAGTGGTTGTAGACATCTGCCCATGTTGTTGTATGGAACTCGAGCAGATTTTCCTTCAGTTTCCAGGAAGCATTGAACTCCTAGAATTCAGCTCTTTAATAAATGCCTCAACTACACATTCGTCTGGCACATCCGGTAGCAGCATCCTTTCCTTCTGAAATTTGGTCATGAACTCTTGCAGCAATTCGGACTCTCCTTGCGCAATTCTGAATATGTCGGCATTTCGGGCTTATACCTTCCTGGCTCTAGCATGTTCTTGATAAAAGAATCTGTGAGCATCTCGAAGAAATCTATTGAGTGCTCGGGTAGAAGTGAATACCAAGTCAGGGCCCTTTTTGTGAGGGTATCCCCGAACTTCTTTAGCAAGACTGACTCAATCTCGTACGGAGCTAAGTCATTTCCTTTCACCACCGTTGTGTAGGTGGTAATATGCTCCTGAAGATCCGAAGTCTCATCATATTTCGGCTCTTCTGGCATTTTTAACTGTTTTAGGATTAACTCTGGTGTCGCGCTTGGTTTGAACAACAACTGGTGTACTTCTTTGAGTCTGGTCCTCTCAAGACTGGCGGTGCACCCGAGATTTGATCCATTCGAGCATTTATTTTCTTCATAAATCGCGTGAGTTCGCTTTTAAAGTAATAATTCCCATTATGGTTACTAGATCTGCTGACCCCCGGCCCCGTCGAAGCCGACCTCACCCCTCGGTGTGTTGTTATCAACCCTTTGTGTTGTTTGGTTTGCAGGAGCACCGAGAGGATCCGGACCTCTTCCATTCGCATTGTTGGAAGCACCCGACAACGCTTGCTTTAACTCTCCCATGATATGATCTTGTTGAGAGAGATGACCCATAATAGCCTTATGCTGCTCCCTTAGGATTATCATTGTTTCCACAACGTGCTCACATTCAGCATCATCAGGAGTTGCCTCTAGAACGTGTCGTGGATATTTCCCGCCATGGACTGGCATGGCTTTGTCTTCCTCATTGTGGGTATCATCGATTGAATCTTCATGTCGAGGCATATTTCCTTGTGCCTCAATGTTGTATGTAATGTTGGCATCGTTACCTGCCATTTTCTTATGATTTTTTGCTAAGAAACAGAGAATTAAACAGGTTAGTAATAGATGCAAGGATCAACTCAAATACGCAACTGTCTAAGCCTCACGTTGGGCGCTAAACTGTTTACCCGTAAATCAGTACAGTTCAATTTTTAACATGGTTTATAGACAAGTGAATCAATTTGATCCCAAAATGATAAATAAATTAATTAAAATGCATGATTTAACATTGAAATCGAGATAAGACATTAGATAGCTTGGTTCCGGGAACAGAGCTTCCGAAGGCAATCATAAGAATATCAATAGACGAGAAATGAAGTGTTGTTAAGCTAAGAATAATGTGTAGCATATGTTTGTCAGAAAATTTGTATTGTTACAATGGCCGTTCAAATTATTATTTATAGTTGTACCTAGGGAACAAGGTCCTAGGATCAAGTCCATCTTAAATGAAAATTATGTGGCGCCATTGAAAATTGTGTAATAGGAGGCTATGAATGCCTAAATTCTCCATAACAGACTGTATATTTAATGTTGTAGAATATTATTCATTGAATGATATCGGATGGCAGGCATTCGTTTGTCTTTATTAACAAATATTCCCTTCGGAGGCTTCCCGATGCCAACCAAAGTTGTTGCCCCCGGTTTTGGTTTCCGCCTTCTCGTTTTCTGTCTGTTTTCGGTTTCACGTGTCGCTCTACTGTATGAATATTTAATACGAAGCGATTTTACCTTGTATAGTATCAAATAATTGTCCTTTAAGGGATCAGCAAACAAATTGGGATCAACCACCATTAGTAGGACCAGTGCTGCTGGTACTTCTGGCCAATTACAACCACGTAAACAATTTTCTTTTTGGTATTTTGCAGATAATTGACGACAACTTTAAATTTATAACTAATTTATTCATGTAGAAATAATCAATTGGCGAACACGAGCAATTTAAGGAGTGATAATACAAAATTACAAAATACTCCTAACTCCCTTATCGAGGTTTCTCATGGCGTTTGGATAAAGATACAATATTTTCTTTGCTAGGCCTACCAGAAAAAGTAAGAAAACAGGAAAAAGGGAGAACAGATACTAAAAATTTACAATAACGGACCGAAGTTTTGTATGGGAAGAAATTTAGTTATAATGAAAACTACCAAGTTAAAAGCAACTTTAGACTCAAGCGCCGGTGATGAAATTAAATTGCAGAAAAAACATTGAGATTAGGAGGATAGGAGGGAGACGATACAGGAAGAGGGAGAGAGGACAGATGAGAAAGGAAAAAAGGAAGCGCTAATCGCGGATGTAAAATAGGTAATATAAAAATGGTAGGAGTCTATTTAGATGGAATGTAATAATTTTATAAAAAATGCAATTATTTTTTGTAAATAACAAGCTTTAAATATTTCCAATAAATAACATTATAATTTAGTATGTCTATGAAAAAATTCTATTCAAAACTGAGGTCCAATTACTTGTAATACCTTGATGTTGTAGTGTAGTCTTAATCGGTCGATCTCTCAAGAACTCAAACTAAAACGGAAGTTATGAATGGAACTAAGAAAGGAGTACATTATGAGTCCGAAATCAAAGTGTAGTTTTTTTGGACTCAAACCACAAAAATAGGTAAAAACCTAACAAATGACCAATTTATATATAATGCATGGGTTGAATGCGATATATTTGAATTCTACTGACCCACCAATAACTGGTGGATATAGCGCATGCATTTATAGCACTACATATATAATGCGTATAATGAATGTGTTATACCCTCAATTATTGTAACCCCCCCCCCCAACCCCTGCACCCTGCATTGATTTTTTTGCTTATTTAAGGAGTTTCATTGTTTCGTTGAAAATCCATTCAGAATAGGTTAGTCTTCTGCATCCTTTTTATTTTCTTTTACTCATTCCGAAATATTTGTTTACTTAATTTTTTTCTGCATTTTATCATAATATTTGAATAACAAAAAATTAGGGTTGCATTATATTGGGGGTGAGGTTGTCGTGGAGAATAACTCAATACGCTATAGTTTATTCTCCACGGTGTATTGTTAAATTTCCACTTACAATGGAGTACGATAGATAAATTTCGTTATTATGTAAAAAATGAGTGTGAGAAAATGTTCTGTTAATATTAAAGTAACCGGAAGATATTCATATTATGTTACTCTACAAGGGGTTGCTTGTTATGTTGAGTGTAACATCGAAGACGATGAAATTCTGACAGATTTTTTGAGGATTCTGGATGAACACCGGGAACTTCTTGTGATAAAAATATTGGAAATGTACGTTAAGTCAGAAGACATTCGCAATATTAAGGTTCCACAAAATAGGGATAACCCTCCATCATCAAGTGGTATTTTTGGAGTAGTTTTATCCGAACGGGTTCCGTTTGAAAGAGTTTGGCCAGATCTAAACTTATCTCCACAGGCGAATGAGGAGCGAGGACATAATTTCTCTCAAATTTTGCATAATCCAAACATCGAGTGGTAAATTTCAATTTTCTTTTGTTTACTATGTTTTTTTATGTATCATACTTGTATTAACACTCGTATATTCAAAAGGGAGTACCGGCCAGATATGAATTTTACAAGTTATGAACCAAAAGAGAGTTGGAATATGCTCCGTTTTGGTATTTTGGATCATGGTGGTCCATCCGGGAGTCATCAACAACATGATAATGTGCATCATGGGATATCAACAAATTATGATTTGTAAGTTACGAGATAAAGTTTATATATACTGTTGTGATGAATTTGAAAAACTCATTATTTTATTATTTGTGCAGTGAAAACGAGCAGCTTGAAAGTCATGTCCTTACTCAATTGCTCGAAGAACGATATATTTAATCAGGATCCAGCAGATGCAGAGAGTAAGGAAGATGATAATGATTATGACAATAATGTTGATAAGTCCGGATATGACACACCCTTCCTTGATGAGGGTGATGATGATAAGAATGAGAATGAGCAACCTTATTTGTCAAGGGAGCATGATGCCACCAATGAGCATGCTCCATATATGCAGACCCTACCTCCCGTTAGATCCAGAGTGTACGAGTCCCATGTGCCTTTTCATTCAAGGGTGATTCCCTACCTTGATCAGTTGCCCCGTATGACGGATGTGGATGCCCTCACAAAGGATCTTAATGACATTCGGACAGCAATGTTGGATGAATCTAGACCAATGGTGTTGTCAAAGTATATGTTTTTTGCTGATAAAGCGCACCTTAGCAGGGGGTGCGAATGTACAACATAAAAGAGTGTCGTGAGATCGAGGTTCATGAGTTATCTTCGTAAGTACACAAAGTTATTTGTCGTAGATGGTATTTCAAGATTGTACATGAATGTTGCGTGCAAGAAAGTCAAAAACAAATATATGGATTGTGGGGAAATACATTGGCACTCACACTTGTGATATGGATACGTTCAGTAGGAATCATTTTAACTTGAATGTTGACTTGATTTTTCTTGTCCTGATTTCATACATTGAATCGTCCATAAGGTACAAGATTAAAGAGTGTATAACATCTGTCCATCAAGTATATGGATGTACCATTACAAAAAAAAAAAGACATTTCTCAGGCGTAAAAATGCGTTTGAGATTGTTTGTGGTAATTGAGATGAGTCTTTTGCCACTTTGCCCAGGTATATGGTTGCACTGCAATACTTTAAACCCAGTATTGTTGTTGAATGGAAGCTTGAGCGGAATGCGGAAATACAAGAATTTATATACAAATATGTGTTCTAGGCATTTAAACCAGTCATTGGTAGTTTTGTGCATTATTGGCCGGTAATATCCATATATGACACTTATGTCTATGACAAGTATGATATTAAGTTGTTTATCACCGTTGAAGTAGATGCTAATGGAAGCATATTTCCCCTTGTATTTTGTATTTATGCCAATGAAATCCAATTGATTTGACATTATTTTTGAACCACTTGAAGTAGCACGTTCTCAGACAGCGTTCAGGTATTTGTCTAATATCTGATCAACATGATGGTATTTTAAGTTATGTACAGAATTTACGTGCATGGCAGGAACCATATTCCTACAACCGTTACTGTGTTAGGCACTTGAAGGCTAATTTTCAGAGGGCTCATCGGAACAAGAGCTTACATGATTTAATGTGGATGGCTGTAACAGATCATCAAGAGTGCAAATTTCGGAAGCGAATGGACTTGATAAGGCAGGAAGACCTAGAAGCTTATCGTTAGTTGATGCGACATGAGCTTGACAAGTGGACTTTGCATGGGGATAGTGGTAGAAGATGGAGACTTTTATAACATGTTAATTAATAGTCTTTTGTTATCATCCCAATTTATAGGACCAAAATTAATGTGATTTTAAAAAATGGTATGATGAACCCATTAACCAGGAATACTACAAATCATGTTTGCTAAACATTTGGAATCTGAAATTGTAGGAACAACTTGCGGCAGTGAAGGAGAAACTAAAAGAGACAGAAGAAAAAAATAATTGGTTGGAAGAAAAATTTCAGTGATTGAAGCATAGAATAATGGGCGATAGTGAATAAACAAATGCATGGATGCGTTAAGTGTAGTTTTTTATTTTTTATGTTGTACGTGTCATGTATTATCTTTATTTTTTAACGAATTTAAATTTATGTTAAGATGTCTTATTTTTTTGGTTCTAGTGTTAAACTAATAAATAACCCCAAAAAGAAATACATGCACAAATTATGTAAAACACCAATAATCTTACTATTACATATTTAATGTCATATATACAACTCGGAACACATATCAATGAGTCCCACAACCTATACGATTTAAAGCATCAGCTTTCCTGAGGCGCATTCCATCTCGCCCGGTTATGCTATTAGGATCATCCTCATTATGTCGCCTCTTTATCGGAGGATGTACTGCAGCACGATCGTTAGTAAGATTGGCAGGCTCGGTAGAAGCGGTCGTTGGGCCATCAGTAACCTACAAAATGATAAGATATTTTAGTATATGAAATATAAAATATGAACATATATGTTAGAAAAATAATTTAATGTTCATACTATGGTCTCAGTGGGTTTCTGAATAATCCCACCGTCTCTGGCAAGTGAGTATCGCACAATATGGCTTCCGTGATGGGTGATGACGAAATCTTTAAGAAAATATTAACACTTTAGATATTACTGACTAATCTATAAGGTAAAAAAATTGAAATGATAGTAAAACAAACAAACCTGCGCTTGAGTAGCCACACAATGCTCTGTGAGAACATCGAGGTGCACTGGAGTAGATGAAAGATGTAACGTCTCGCCCCGATGTGATATATCTTTATCCATGCCTGAAAGATCCTCAGCAGCCCTCAGTGATGAGCCATAAATCAATCATCACCCACTATGCACCTATCGTATCAGACGATCAGCAGCAACCATCGATGACTCGCAACGATCAGGAAAATACTGATCCCATTCATGCTGCATAATGGTCGTGCCCGCTGTCACACCTCCTTTTTAACTACACCCCCGGAAGGGAGTGATATAGGGGAGTTTTTCCGACTTAAAGTGACAATCGAAATGGGATTATTTATTTATTAAATTCAGAGTCGCCACTTGGGATAATTTATGGTGTCACAAGTCACCGGTTCAGATCCCGAATCGAGGAAAAGATTGACTCTATTTTACAGTCCACGAACACAGAAATTCGGGTAAGGAATTATGTTAACCCGGGAGAAGGTGTTAGGCATTCCCGAGTTCTGTGGTTTTAGCACGGTCGCTCAACTGCTATTATTGGCCTATTTACTTGATTTTAGTGCATATTTTAGCCTATGGTGCAATTTTAACTTTATAACCGCTTTTATTTAATAATTATTTTTTAGGAAAAAGATTCAACGTCATCTAAAATACGTCTCGAACCACGTCACATAAATGCACCCGCGGTCCATGACACATTTTATCTAACGTTGTTGAGATTTGGATTTGGGTCACATAAATGCGCACCCGAGTTTAGGAAAACTAGTTTTTAAATAGCGCGCCTAAAGCAACTACGCATTCACAAATTTGCGAGGGCCATGGAAATTCAACTAAATGGCACGCCTCGGTTTCTAAAGATTCAAAATTAATTAAATGAGGGCCATGAGATTTAAAATTTTATTTGGCTCATAGAAACATAACAATAGGAAAGAAGTAGCAGTCTTCTACAACCCAAGCCTCCTTTCTTAATTAATCCTAAAGCCCATGTATCTTAGCAATCCAATTGGTCAAACTATATTCTTTCTAAATTAATTCAAAAATAGAAATTTCCATAATTTTACATCAAAATCAATCACATGATAATAAAGATGACATTAACACACAGAAAAGCTTAAGAAAATATGTTCATTCACGGCATATTCATGATAATGAAAGAGAGAAATGGACCTATTATTGATGCACAAAGTTGAAAATTGCATATCAATCGAGCTAAACAAAGCAATAATCCTTGGATTGGAACACCAAAATTATAAATCGGAACCTTGAATCGACATGGGAATGCTCAAACTCGGACTTCCACTTCCTCAAACGCCAATAATTCTAATGGTCACAATTACGGCAAGCGTAAAGGAGGATCTTCTGCTCCTTATCTTCTTTAGCATACAAATATTGTTACATTCTCGGCAAAATTTCATAGTACTCATTTTCGTGAGTTTTTGTTTTGAATCGTTTAGCCTTTAGAGGGAAAATAGCGATTGTTCTATTTTCTGCTCTGCGTTATCTTTGTCTCGATTTCAGGAATGCTTTTTTTGAATCACAGAGTTAATTGAACTTTGATGATTGATCATTTTTGTGCCTTTTCCAATCAAAGAAGATGGAGTCACATGGTGGGTAGTGAAAAAACGGTTGAAATTTTTGTTGCTTAGGGATTTTTCTTGGTTGTAGGTCTAGGGATTGAAAACTTAGGGTAGAGTTTCTATAATTGTGTATTTTATATGGAAGTGGGAAGGGATGATGGTCATTGGATTAGAAGAAAATAGATGGCTAGGATTAAATCTTGCACTTAAATGGGATAATGGGTTGGGAAGAATGTGCTAAGGGTAATTGGGCTGGACCATGTCTTTTTGTGTCTCAATTTTGGGCTAAGAAGACTCCAAAAATTATTATTCAAAACCATAGCTAAATTCTTTTAATATAAGATAACTATACTACATGATCCAAAAACAAATTCTATTTAATTAAACTAAACTATATTAAAACAGGAAACTATTATATATATATATATATATATATATATATATATATATATATATATATGTGTGTGTATATATATATATATATATTGTATTTTTTCAAGATTACATAAAGGTAAAAATAAGGTACTATTTTTGTATTTTTTTTACTTTATGAAAGGTACATAAAATAAAATATTTTTTGTAATTTTCATTTTCTTGTAATAAAATAAAGTAAAAGAGTCAAAATTACTTAAAATATCTATATTATGCCTAAATTAAATATTTACGTGCTAAAATATGAAAAATCTTGGGGAAGGTCAAAAATCACACGTCTACAGCTGCCCCTCTTTGACTGGAAACGCGAAGAGTTTTCAGACAAAGAACGACTAGACAAGTTTTTGAGCTGACCCTTATTTGGAGAGACCAAAAACTAAAAGAAAGGAGAATGTGACCGAGCTCTGTTATTTGAGCTGCCTACATATCCTTGGCTATAAAGGAATCAGGCCACGTGTAGTTCAGAAGTGAATGAGGTGATGGAGTACCGAGGTTGAGAGCCGAACGAGGTGCCGTCCGCGGTCCCGTTATTACATCAAAATCAAAAATAAAAAAGACTAACTAAGCCTATCAGCTACGAGTTACAAGATTCCTATCTATGAGTCTTCTCAAGCTTGATCTTGAGTCTTGGTTGGTTCTTCATGCGGACCCTGATCTAAATCTTGATGCTTGTTAGCCGCAGGTATTGGTTCAATCTTCTTCAGCTTTTCAAACCAAGACGGGAAATGCAGAGCTTGTGTCCTCAGCCCTGTCTTGAGCAGCTCACATCTTTCATTAACTTCTGCATTTGGATTCACTTCTTGTCTTTCATTTTGTTTTTTTTTTGTTTTTCTTTTTATTCTGGATTGTGACTAACTTCTGTTGATCATCTTGGACTGCTGACTCGCATTCTTTACGCAAGCTTCTTTTGTTGCTGACCTGAATTGCATTCTGAATTAAATTTTCTTTTTTTTCCAGGTGGGCGCCTGATTGCTGAACTTGAACCGTCTTCTTTTGTTACTTGACACTATTTTCCCTTGCACCTTGAACCATTTTCCCTTGCACCTTGAACCATTTTTCCTTGAAACTTGAACTGTCTTCCTTCAAAACTGCTTTCCCTTGAAACTTGAGTTGTCTTCCTTCGAAACTGCTTTCCGTTGAAACTGGAGTTGTCTTCCTTCGAAACTGCTTTCCCTTGAAACTTTAGTTGTCTCCCCTTATTCTCCAGGTGGGCGCCTGATTACAACAAAACAAACAAAACAAAAGAAATTTTCCTGCCCCAGTTTCATATTGGGAATATCTGTGAGTGTTAACAAAACTATAAATCACATGCGTTGCTGATGAAGGATGCAATGATGAAAGTAAAATTAATGACTCGACTAGGATGTGTGTCTCCTAAACGTGATTGAGCTTGCGGAAAACTATACACTAAGCTTGACTAAAGTAAAAACTGACCTTATTCTCTAGGCGGGGCCCCCTGATTTCAGGAAAACTAAACATTGATAATCTTAAGAAAACTGAAAAATGACTCCCTTTTTTTTCAAATTCAGACTTCCTTTTTTTAACATTATTATCCTAGGAGAAAATTCATCGGACTAGGTCTTCTATCTTAAGAGTAAGATTTTGATCCTAGGAGAAAATTCATCAGACTAGGTCTCTATTTTTTGGTATCTTAGGAGAAAGATTCATCAGACTAAGATTTCTTTCCTGGGAGAAAGTTCATCAGACTAGGTCTTCTATCTTAGGAGAAAGATTCATCAGACTAAGATTTTGATCCTAGGAGAAAATTCATCAGACTAGGTCCTCTATCTTAGGAGAAAAATTCATCAGACTAAGATTTTGATCCTAGAAGAAAGTTCATCAGACTAGGTCCTCTATCTTAGGAGAAAAATTCATCAGACTAAGATTTCTATTGGGAGGAAAATCCATCAGACTAGGACTTTTTATCCTAGGAGGAAAAATGTGAAGATCAATGGCAAGATTTTATGCACAATAGCAAGACAAATAAAGGCAAATATTTGAGAAACTTCCCTTTGTCGGCTCTTCTCGTCTTTTCTTTTTCTTCTCTTTTTTTGTGTTTTTTCTTTTTTTCATTTTTTTTTCTTTTTGAATCACTTTCCTTGCACCACTTTGTTCCTGTTTCGTACAAAGAAAAATTTATCAATTTTGAAAATAGTGGTCGGCTTTTATCAATTTATCAATTTATCAATTTTGAGTCTTGGGCAGCTTGGCTTCTGCTCAATCAGCTTGAGTCGGCTTCAAGAGACTTTTGCTCTGCATCAACCCTAATTGTTTCACACCTAGTATCATTTTTACTTGCGGCTCAATCAGCCTTATCTCAACTGGAGATCTTTGCCTAGGTGACCCTTTCCGATATCTTGAATGACTTTTTGCTTTTTGAGCAATTTGTTTGTCAAAGAGAATCACCAGTTATCTTTCTTGCGCCAAGTAGGCTGAGAAGAGTCTTTTTGGGGAAGCCTTTATATGAATTCTCAAGGTATATTGACAGAAACAACTTAGTGTTGGTCAAATTTGCTTTATGCAATTGAAAAGCTGGTAGCAGATTTTTAAATATTTTCTTGCTTGTTTTGACAAGGACCGACTCGGAGTGAAGGACACAATGATGCAAAGAAACAAGTATTAACAAGAAATGCCCCTGTCGGAAGGACAGAAGGAAGAGTTTTTTTTTCTTTTTTTTCAATAACTAGCCTTAATGATCATGACATGCATTTTGGACTTAACGGCCGATCTACCAAACTTCCCTTTTACCATTCTTATGAACTTTGAAGTTGGGCTTGTTTATGCCAATTCTTCGCATCAGCTTCACGACTCACTTTCGACAAGTAGTGCCCGAGGGGTTTTCACCAACAAGTCTCTCTCATTTATTCATCTCTGCTTATCGTCGCCTTACAGTGCCCGTGCAGGTTTTCACTAGTAAGACTCTCTCATTTTCCTTATTTTTATTTTACTTTCTTGTGCGAGCAACTTGACAATGTTCTATGTCGCGTGACAGTCGTTGCTCATTGCATGCTTCTCTTGGCATTCTTGAAGGCATATTGGGAGGTCTTTATTTGGACATTTTTGGATAGGGTTAGGCAGAAGGGTTGGCATGAAGGCTCAACGTAGACTCAAAATAAAGGGGGGTGTAGACTTACAACTCTTGGAATCGACTCTTTCAAAAGTAAAATAAAATCTTTTCCCCAGTTTCAGATACAGGGGATTTTTTTTTATTTTTTTTCTTTTCTGAATTCTTATTTGGTTGGACCAAACCATGAGGCTGCCTACGTATCCTTTATTAAAGGAATCAGGTCTAACGTAGTTCAAACATTTGACCTAACTATTTTCATCTTTCATTTCTTTTTTCTTTGTCTTTTTTTTTTGTCTTTTTTTTTTTCAAAATAGGTTGCCCCAACTTCTATTTTCTGGGGGCATGGATCTTTGCCCGTTCTTTTCTTCTTCATTTTTTTTTCACTTGAAAATTGCCCCGGTTTGTACTCTTGGGACATAGACTTTTTTTCATTTTTTTTCTTTTTTTGACTCTTGACTCTAAACTTGATTCCAAAAGAGGGTAGTCAAAAAATATAACACAGGATCAAAAGGGGTAGTGAAGGATATAAAGTGTTTGGATAGTAGAAAGAGGGCCTCCCAGCCTCGAGAATGCCAAACATAGTATCTTTCACGATCACAACATTGACGAACATGTTTGTCCTTTTGGTGTGTCATGGTCACAAGACACTTTTCGTCCCTTAATGTCGAAATTTCTAACAAACTTCAATTGATTAAACATCCTCAAGCCCGATCTTCACAATGATTTGAAGGTGAATTTTACTTGACCTTAATTCCAAAGTATTTTAACTCTTTATTTATCCTCAAAAATGTCTTTTCCTCAATTGTCCAATTCAAACTTAAATCAATTTTCTAAGATCTGGCCAAAAATTTCGCATGCATGTCATGTCATTAAGACTAGCGGGAAAAGAACTAAGCATGGAATGACACAAAAGGACAAACTGTATTTCATTGAGTAAACAACGAGACAAACAACCTAAAATCCGAGTTACAACCCTAAATAACCCGGCTAATGAAAATAGCAACAGAACAGAAAGACATGACTCACACAAACAGAATAGATGGATAGAAGGGTTTGACTCAATAAAACAAATAAAATCTGGATCACAACCCTGATATAACCCAGATAAGAGAAAAAACATCAAAACAAACTACCAAGATTCCTTCCTAGTGAGGAGAGAATGACTTTTCAATTGCTAAAGTTGACATTTAGCCACAAATTTGCTCATCAGGATCAGTAGAGCCTTCTCCAATTTCAAAATCATTAAATTCAGTTAGCAAATTCCCGAGAGGATTCTCATATTCCCTGTCACCACGCATCATCCTCTCAAAGTGTGCATCATCATGTGCAGGGTAACTATCAGAGTCAACTATGAAGTCCCTAGTGATAGTTGAAGGCTTAATGACGGCATATAATAAGGAGCATCGTGTGGCTCAGGGTAATCACCCGGCTGATAATCTCTAATATCCTCCACGGGTGCCTCAACGCCCCCTTACTGGAGACCCCATCCTCGTCGACCACCACGACCATATGGGCTACCCCTTCCTCTCTAGCCACGCCTGCCACGTCTACCACATTCAGGGGCCATTTGTGGCCCATGATGGTCCTCCTCGGGTGGCACATAAGCAGCCTCGTATCCTAAGATCACATCCTCTCGGACACATCTTAATGTGTCAGCAGCAAAATTAGGAACCCGACGGCCAAGCACCTGTACAATTGCTACTCCCTCGCTTGTATGTTGTAGCATCTACTGTCTCAACTAGTAGAACTGATGTAAGCCAATAACCTTCATAGCATATAAAATAATAATTAATGAAGGATGTTCTCTATCCTCAGAAGGTAAAGGTAAGGTGTACCCACTACCATCCCCAAACCCCACAGTGTGGGATAATACTAGGTATGTTGTTGTTGTTATAACTAATGAAGGATGTTAAAGTAATGTAATATTATAAATAAGTATAACAAATGACATACGAGTGCCTTATGCCTCCTGGCATATGGAACGTTTCCCGATGAGATGTCGGGTAACACTATGATACCATCACATGTACTCAAGCTCCCCGTCCAAACGGTCAAGTGGAGGGTATGGAAGAATCAGGCCATACCTCTGGTCCCAATCCTTTATCAGGGCCTCTATCCAGGCCAAGTATGTTTGGTCGACCTTGCGGCGATCATCCTACTAATAATGTGTGGATTGCCAAGTGGGTGGAATAGGTACAAGCTGGCATCGACCAAACTGTAGAAGGACTCGCTCGGTATCATAATGCTCGGCTATATTGACACATATAAGAGGGACCGTCCATATAGCTCGGCCGCAGAAGCAATAATCTGGCAATCTAGCTATGAGCGCATTGATGTATGGCCTCCATATGAACTATTTATTAAACACAAGAATCGTGAGTAAACGCAAGAAAAAGTAAATCCAACAAATCCCTGTAATAAGGGAGATGATGTTGAGCCTCGACCTCGCGGGCATGGCCTCGACTATCACCCATCTCCTAGCTAGTGGGAGAAATGGTGAAGCTGGTGCATCTGGAGCTATCGGTGGCAGAGGTGGCTGGAACTGCAAGAACCGCTCCTAGGCCCAAACCTAAAATAGATTGTGGACGTAAAATGTTAGTCATTTTATACTATCTCTATTATAATCATGAAAAGAATTGACTGTGTTTTTACCTGCAGCAACGGTATACAACCGGCAACGTCATTCACGTTGCCCATGGATGACCGACACAACTACCTATAAAGGTAAGCTAGAACAGCTCCACACCCGCTGTAACCAAGTAAATCATCTAGCCGCTCCAAATGATGTAGAAATCGCAAGCTGACTAGGTTTCCCAAAGTGTTCGGGAACAGAATACCGCCAAACATTATCAGCAGCAACAGCCTCATTTGCCGGTCGATATCCTCTGGTGGTGAATCATTAGTAATCTCCTCGTGCAGCGCCACCAGATACTGTGTAACAGGCATCAGCTGCAATCAACTGGCGCCACTCAACGTAGTCGGCTTTGCAGGCTGGAAACCGGTGAGCCTCTACAACATACGAAGGTAATCCTCTCTTGTATAGTCCCTAAGAGAATGCGAGTAATCTATAGATATACCATCAACAGGCAACCCGAAAAGAACCTCCACGTCATCGAGCATGATGGTAGCCTCGCCGATGGGAAGATAAAACGTGTGTGTCTCCGGTCGCCACTGCTCTATCATAGCCATGATCAGGGCCCAGTCGAACTACAATCGGCCGATCTCTATAATCCTGTAAAATCCGTCTGCTGAAGGTGTCTAACTATACGGGAATGCAATGGGTGGTCCCTAATGAACTCCTATAGATTGTCTATACATCTGGGGTGGAAGGTCTGGGACAGATACTACCCACAGTCCTTTTTCTGATTTAAAACTCGATTGGTACATTACCAAGTTTGCAAATTGAATCTACTTTCTGGTCTCACCCCAATCTACAGAAAATTGGTAAGTTGGATTTTAATACGTTTTGCCATATTGGTGTTGTCATTGTGACCAAATGCTTTTGTTTTCCAAAATTTGAATTTGGTCTCATTTGTTGCCATTTTTTAGTAAAAGCAAACAAGAGTTTTTACCGATTTCATAGACCGCTAGTCTTAGATTGATAACTTTGCCTGCAGCTGAATCTACTTCCTCGGCATGATCATGAAAACAATACGAATAATTCCAAAAGGAACGTGCAGTATTCCATGTTAAGTTGTACTCCCTCTGATCACTTTACATTTGACATGTATATTAAAAATAAATTTTTATTTTTACTTGTCATTTACGCATATTAAGAGAAGACAAATTTTTTTTTCTATTATATTTATAGTATTTATTACTCATTTCAAATTATTTTTTTAAATCCAATAAAATATGCATTAATTAATATGGGTATCATGATAAATTATGCACTTTATTTATTATTTTTTAAAGAGCGTAAAAAGTCAAAATATGTCAGGTAAAAGTAAACGGAGGGAGTACGTGGGAGATTTCACATGAATTAAAAACATCTGAGTACTTTATCCTTATTTGAAGTGATAAGAGTAAAGAAAAGTCCAGAATTAAGGCCACATTTTTCTGTCTTTTTGTCCAACAAAATTGATGTACCAACTCTCCGAGAAGTTTCATGGAAGATGGAAGTTTGGTGCTTTTCCTTATAAAATTTCTCAAATCACTAAATTCTCCAACAAAGTGGCAGCACACCTTGGAAGAAACGCCTCTTTTCCTGGAAACAGATCTTGAATTTTGGTGTTCGACATGAAAAAAAATTCTCTTATTTAGTTCCCGTTACATGCAGGATTCAAAAAATAAAATAAAAAAGCAATATCATTAAATATGTTTATTATTAAAATAAGCAATAATTAAATTTGAACGCGGTTTAAAGGATACGTGATTTAATTTAACATGAACGATCTATGAACATAAAATAATTAAAGTGAAGAGAAGCAAAACAATCAAACCAGGCGGGATGGACAATTAAGCCTGGTTTTTGGATGAACACAAAAAATTGACCTCAATCGAGCCCTCGATACGTGCTGGGTTGCAACTAAGTAAATAAGCAGCTCGAGAACACTATGAACAGTAGCTAGAGAACAAAAATAAACTTTTATTGCTTTAATATGCATGTCTACAGTGGTCAGGGGCGGATGCATGCTTCCTCAAGCGGTGTCATGCGATACCGCTTCGTCGGAAAATTTTACTAAATATATGTATTAATACTGTACGGAAACGGATAAGTAAGAAAAAATGACATAAATTGTGCCTTTGTGTATTGGTTTTGTGCTTGATTTTGCTCTAAGAGGTCAAAGGTTCAAACCTCAACTAGCACATTTTTCTTTTGTAAATATTTGAGAGAGCCTTTGTAGTTAAAAATTGTGATGAAGTAGAATTGAATTCAAAATCTTTTTTAACTTAAGACTCAACAAAACCAACAAAACTAAGGTTATTTCTTGTCTAAAAGTATGATAATCAGAGTAACATTCCAGTTCTTCTATGGAAAGAGAATTAGGGACGAAGAAAATTGCATTTCATTAAATGTAAAGACAACAAGGTTTTAACTCATCCAAATGGACGGAACATAGCAACTGGATTACAAACCCTGGAATAATCCAGGTGAGAAAAAGGAAAACAAAACCCACTACCACGACTCCCTCCGAACTGGAAGAGGAGTAGCTTCCCAATTGTTGATGTTAGCATGTGGTCCGATGTACTGTATGTCTGCTCCGCTTGACCCTTCCACGGCCTCAACCATGTTTACTTCAGCAAATACTCTCTCAAACATCTTATCCAAATTCCCCTCTGCCCCAATTAACGAACCTGACATCTTTGCCAATGACTGTTTCTTACTACCCGGCCTGACGAAGGACCTGGACAAACGTGGAATAGGTTTAGGAAGAACCCAAGCTTTCTTTTTTGATTTACGGGCCCTTCTAACATCTGCCGTTGTTGGTTTGAAACCTAATCCGAAGGTGTCCAGATTTTTGGGCAGGGACACAGGTTGAATAATGCCCTGGAGTTCAGCCCCCAGACCTTTCCCTGGCACGAACCCGTTATTCAGCATTTTCGATACTACCATGACAGTCGCAGCTGCTACCCTAGGACATGGCATGCTTTTACCTTCGGGCACTCTGCTTACCGGGACCGTGTCGAAGACCTGATAAACCCATGGTCCTTTATCATTTTCGGTTTCTATAAAGGGCATAATGGCATCATTCATGGCGCATGTGGGATCTTCCCCATGTAACACAATTTCTTGTCTGTCCCACTCGAATTTGACCATTTGGTGCAGCGTGGAAGGCACGGCTTTGGCCGCGTGAATCCATGGTCGACCCAACAAAAGATTATAAGATACTGCAGCATCCAGCACCTGAAATTCCATAGTGAATTCAACCGGGCCAATAGTCAATTCGAGTACAATATCCCCTACTGTGTTTGTTCCCCCTCCGTCGAATCCTCGAACACAAACGCTATTCTTTCAGACTCTATCCTCATCGATCTTTAACTTGTTCAATGTGGACAACGTGTAAATATTAGCGCTCGACCCGTTGTCGATCAGTGCCCGAGTAACCATTGAACCTTCACAT
The DNA here is from genome assembly GCF_000393655.2 of Nicotiana sylvestris. Lineage (NCBI taxonomy): Eukaryota > Viridiplantae > Streptophyta > Magnoliopsida > Solanales > Solanaceae > Nicotiana > Nicotiana sylvestris. Next base: position 88,171,097 of record NC_091068.1, on the reverse strand, counting down.
TTGACCGTCAAATAGAGAGCCTTGTTGTGTTCTGTGCCTTCCACAGGCAATTCATCATCAGAAAATGCTACCCTGTTTACTTCAAAGATCTTGTTGGCAATTGTTTCTAGATGGTTCACTGAGATTTTGTCAGGCACATGAGCCTCATTCAATATCTTCATCAAAGCTCGGCAATGCTCATCAGAGTGAATCAATAATGATAACAATGAGATTTGGGCCGGTGTTTTTCTCAGTTGTTCAACAATGGAATAATCTTGTACTTTCATCTTTTTCATAAACTCTTCTGCCTCTTCTTCCGTCACATCTTTTTTGACTGGCACTGGATTGTCTTTAGTGCCCCTAGCCTTTCTCAACTCTTCGGGAGCGAAACAATGTCCCGACCGGGTTAGTCCTTGTGCTTCACAACTCTCTTCCTCAATTTCCTTTCCTTTGTATGTCACCACTACCTTGTCATACCTCCACGGTACGACTTTGCTAATAATCACGGGTAACTGGACTACCAGTTTTATGACAACCGGTTCTACGTAAGCTCCTTTCACAACCACCACGGGTGCAGATGATGACCCTGGTGCCATTAACTTGACTGGCTCCGGCTTTTTTGCGACCGCAAATGGTCCCTTTCCCATTACCACCACTGGCTTGTCTTTTATTGCTTTTAACGGAACCGCTGGCCTTGCACTCACTGTCTCTTCTTTGGCTTCCGTAGAACGAATCACCATAACCACCTGCGACGGTTTCTTAATATCTGTCCCCTTATGTATCAGTTCGATCATATTGGCCTTATAATGCGTTGGTAACGGATTTTGGTTGATGTTTGGGGCCTTTGGAGCCTGTACTTCGATGCGGCGATTATCAATGAGTTCTTGTATCGCATTTTTGAACTTCCAACATTTTTCAGTATCATGCCCCTACATCCCTGAGCAATACTCGCAGCTAACAGAGTGGTCCAGGTTTCTGGGAAGAGGGTTTGGTGCTTTGGATTCAACTGGGGTCAGCATTCTCAACTGTTTCAATCTATGGAAAAGAGCAGTGTAAGATTCTCCCAGCGGCGTAAATGTTTTTCTGTTTGGGGCCTTCTCACTTCTAAAAGCTTGGTTTGGGCGGAAGTTGATTCCTGGTTTGTTTGCCCTGGGAGGTGGATAGGTGTTTTGTGGGTGTGACTGTGTATTTTGGGGACTTGGTGTATGCCATTGCGAGTGCACTGGGGGTTGAGTGTAGGTCTGGGCATGGTGGATAGAAAAGTGTGGTTCTGGTGGTGGATAATAGTGTTGCGGTGGGCCATATGGGGTATATTGGTAGTTTGGGTGGTGGGGTATGGGTTCGTTGTAGTAGAGTGGAGAGTTATTGGGCCTGGACCAAGCACTGGCTTCAACTGCAGCAACTTCTTCTTTCTTCTTCTTCCCAAGCACACCACCAGTACCGCTTTGGATGGCCTAGGTGGTTGCTTTCAACGCCGAGTAGCTCAAGATCTTGTTAGATTTCAATCCTTCTTCAATCATGGCTCCCATCTTTACCACTTCATTAAACGACTTTCCGACAGATGTCACTAGATGACCAAAATAGGTAGGTTCCAATGTTTGCAAGAAGTAATCTACCATCTCACTCTCCCTCATGGGAGGATCAACCCTTGCAGCTTGTTCCCTCCAGCGGAAACCAAACTCTCTAAAACTTTCCCCAGGTTTCTTTTCCAGTTTCAACAATGACAGACGATCGGGGACTATCTCGAGGTTATATTGAAAATGGCAAATGAATGCTTGTGCCAAATCATCCCATGTATACCATCGGCCGGGGTCTTGCCTCGTGTACCATTCTAGCGCTGACCCGTTCAGGCTTTGACCGAAATATGCTATCAACAATTCATCCTTTCCCGCAGCACCTCTCATTTTGCTACAGAAACCACGCAGATGGGCTACTGGGTCACCATGCCCCTCATATAAGTCAAACTTCGGCATTTTAAACCCCGCAGGCAACTGGACATCAGGAAAAGGGCACAAATCTTTGTATGCGACGCTAACTTGGTTACCTAAACCATGCATGTTCCTGAAGGATTGCTCCAGGCTTTTGACTTTACGAATCACTTCCTCTTGTTCTGCATTCTTAACCGGTTTCTCAACTTCTCCCGGGATTTCAAAATGGGGAGAATAAGTATATGGCTCAGGCGCTTTGAAAGTGGGTTCGAGAGGGTAATATTGGGTGTCGTGAGCTTGGAATAGAGGCTCACTGGATGATCTATGTAGTGGAGCTGGGGGAGGTGCCACAAAGATGGGAACCATGGGTGGTGGAGGGTTCTGTTTAGAGGGTGGAGCTGGGGGAGCGTATGATGTGGTACCATAACCCTGGGCCTGATAAGGGAAAGCTAAAGATGCGTGGGGAGTGGTAGGCTCCTGAGCTTGAGCCAGAGGTGGGATGTAAGATGGGTTAGCAGGATATAGTGGTGCCGGATGTCCCTGCGACCACGCCTGATGCATTTCAGCCATTTGTGCTTTTAATTTCCTCATCTCTTCTTTCATGGCAACCACATCTATTACCTCAACCTCATTCGAAGGGTCTACGATGCTGATTTTCGAATCCTGCCCAGTCATTTTTACTTGATATTTCGACCGGTTGTTGTACGAGTGAGTTTCCAGAATTGCCAATCAACTAACCACCTGCCTGGACTCACACATTTAGACAACCACTTTGTTAGCGATTAGGTCTTAACATATTTAACAACCGCACATTGGCATGAATGCACTTATACAGTTATTCATTTCTATTATGCGTTTGCTCGATTGCATGCGTCATCCCGGCATTTCGTTCCTTGCTTCTTTTTACCTTTCTTTCGAATTTCTTCACCTTATCCCTCTCTTGTGCTTCTTCTTTCTCTCTCTGTTTTTCCGCTCTCTTCTTTCTTTCTCTCTTTCTCGGTTTTCCTTCCATTTTCCTTTTCTTCTTTCTGTTTTCCTTACGATTATGGTCGAATCCTATGGAGATTGCCTACGTATCGTGACCCCGCACGAATCAGATCAAGCGTAGTTCGTGCGAATAAATGCGAAAATAAAAAGGGGAAGTAAGAATTTTTTCGAAATTTTCAATTTTTATCACTAAAACAAACTATTACAAACGAAACTTAACAGACGCAATTTTAAAAGCAACTACAAACTCTAAAAGTGCAGACATACTTGACCTGGGCAGATAACAGACATACGAAAGACTGACTCAAAATGGTAGAAAATTACAGACACGGACTATGCATATTCTAGTGCTTCAAACTTAGGTGTCCGCGGGACGTCGTTCGGCCTCGCCGCGGGTCTAGGATCCAAATCCCTTTCAAGCTGCTCTAACTCATTCATGGTTCGCTTCACATAGATCATCACTGCTGAGACAAAAGTAGTACGGGTCATGTCTTCACAAACCCGACATCTCCTGGTAATAGCATGAGCAATGGCTCTAATCCTGTCTCTTGTTTGCTTCTTTTCTATAAGCAAGCGTCTTATCTAATCGCTGCACGTCTTTAAAGCTCGAGAGTCTTGCAGGTGTTGGTCTTGTAGCTGCTGCACTTCTACCTCCATTTGGGCCAGCAAGTTGTAACAATGTCCACTTTCAATTTCAAAATCTCTAGCCTGCCTAACCGCTTTACCCTCAAGGGCAACCACTTTTCTCTTTAAATTGGCAACAATTTTCTCATGGTCCCTTTTCAACTGATTCAAGTATTGGCGACGCTCCTCTGTTCTTGTAGCCCACTGTGCTTTAAGTTCTGCCATGACATTCTCAGATTTTCCTAACTCATCCCGCCATTCCCTGACTTCGTTTTCCAATCTTTTTACCAATTGTTCATCGGATCGGCTCCTCGGTTGTTTATCGAGGGTTATCTTCAACTGTCGGATTTGGGTCCTAAGTGCTTCATTTTCTCGAGCCAATCTATTCTTTTCTTCTTGATCCGCGGCAACTTGTACACTATTCTCGAATTTCAGACTCTCAACTTGCTGCTTTAGTTTACCAATCTCGACTCGATAGCTTTCTTCCTTTGCTAACCAGTCCCACTGCTCTTGGGATGACTTGGCGAAATCTTCGAGGTGAGGTCTTTTAGCCGGTCTCCCACATGCCACGTCACCTTTGAACCACTCGTGATACCCTGGGGCAACTTCCCATTTGACCCTATTTGACACGCAAATGTTTGCCATCAAATGTTGACACTCGCTCCAAATTTGGAGAACTTCTTCCTCGGGGAATCGACCGTCAGGACTGATTTCGACCACTTGGGTACTCAAATCTTCATCTCTCGGTACTACTTGATATCTACCGAGTTTCCTCAGAACCCTATATGGCGCATAGGGCTGGATGCTTTTAAGTCCCATCAACAGAAAATGCGGGCGGGCTGCCGGCATATATATGACCTCTTCGACAGGCAACCATCCAAGCACCCACTGTATCTGGCCGGCGTTGAGGTTCCGAAATAGTAATGCCCAGGCCGCGACTCCTTCAGGTAGACTAGCCCCTTTGATTCTTGTGTAAAATTCACCTATACAAGTTTTCTCAACCAAACCATAACTCAATAACTCAGAGCGAGGGCACAAATGCTTAGTCATCCACATTTGTAACAACAAGTTACATCCCTCAAAAAATTTGCCCCCAGCTTTGCACGCAGTGAGAGCTCTGAAGATATCAGCCACGATCATAGGTGCTAAAGTGCTTTTCCCCATGGTTTGCAAAGTAGTGACGACGCCCGCTACTTTCAAATCAATATTACCATCTTTCCTTGGGAATATTACGAGGCCCAAAAAAGCTATCATAAATGCCACTCGTCTGTGTTCCTCCCATTTTTGTCGGCTATTTCTGCTGCAAAGCTTAAAGTCTGGATTATTGAACCCGCCCACATGGCCATATCTATCATACATGAAACGGAAACTGCAGAAACCCTTTGCAAAATCTGGATGGTGAACTGTTCGGGGTATTTTCAAGGAATCCAAGAATCGGTGTATGCTAATGGCCCTAGGAGCAATCAAGTATTTGAATCTCAATGGAGCTTGATCACTTCCAATGTACCCCGCTATTTCTTCCAATGTTGGGGTGAGTTCACAGTCTGAAAAATGAAATACATTATGTGCCGAATCCCAATGGGCAACCAATGCCCTGATAATATCCCCCCGAAGCTGAATGTTTAATAAATCCGGAAGGTCTTTCAAATATTTTCTCACTTCGTCTTGCCCCTCTTTGCCTAAGTCATTCCACCATAATTGCAGCTCAAAAGGGATTTTGGTCATTATTTAAAAGGGCTCATTCACCATTGTGCTCATCCTGCACATTTATTAAAGCGTTTTAAGCAAAAGAAAACACTTGTTTTACACAAAAAATAAACTACCTATATTTGCGACTCAAAATTACCTATTTATTGTCAAGCGAGGAACTTGACTTTCAAACATGGTCTTTCAGTGCTCTGGGAAAAGATTTTAAGGCTATTTATGACAAGACGACTCTACTTAGATTTTTTCATTTCGAGATAAAATATAAAAAAAAACGAAAACACAGGACCAAAGGTGGCTATTTACGCAGAATCAGCCTTCCGGCGTCCCGTTTGGGAACATTTTGCTAATTTTGACAAAAACGGCATTATCTGGTTTATTCATGACAGAATTAAAATTTTGATACGTTTTGGTTATGTTTGCAAAAGGGAAAGTTGGACCCGATGAGGGTTGCCTACGTATCTCACGCCCCATGAGAATCAAACCGTACGTAGTTCGGGCAAATTAACCGAACTATTTTAAAACATGACTCTTTTCCATCTTTGTTTTTAGCATAAGCGAATAATAACTATTAAAACAAACTCTTTTCTTTTTTTCTTTTTTTTTCCTTTTTTTTTCAATCAACCAGAACAACCTATTTTCCAAGCTAAAAAAAAAACGGACTCTTTTTCTTCTTCTTTTTTCATTCATTTTTTTTTCAACAAAATAATGAAACAACTTACGTTTTCCAAAATAAAGACTTGTTTTCTATAAACAATTGTTTTTCAAAATTTCGGTAGAGTTTCGCCAGTAAGTTATTTCTTATTTCTAAAATAATCAATTAACTCCCTAACTGATATTTTATCTCACTCTTTTTTCAATTTTCCAATACCCGAGACTCATAAACCGGTCAACATGCATGTTCGGAACAAATAAATGTACAGCACAAGAGAATGCATCAAGATGGTCTTTTCGCTTCAGGTTGCTAGTCCTAAACGGACCCAACCCCTGTGTTGAGTCCCCTAAGTCAAATGCAACGTGATGCAAATAAGCGTTCCTACTAGGGATCCGGCATAACGTCATGTTATTTTATGTTCAAAACCTGGGTCAGTGTTCTAGACTGTGTACCCGAGCAGACAACTCGAGTCGAGGAGGGGGCAACTTACCGGGAACCAAAAGGCCATCCGGCTTCGTAACTTGTCCGGCCTCTTTCTTATTTCAGGGTATGACACTAACAGAATAGGGAGTCTCAACCAGTAAGCACATCCCCAGAGGTGAAGAGAGAAGGGTGTCGGCACAGTTTATATGCAGTTCAGATAATATCAAAGCGGTAACATTTAGCACATTCAGCACAAAATATGTATGAAAATCAGATATAATTAAATACAACAAATTTCTAAGCTCGAATTCTGAACCCTGAACCAGAGATTCTGGGTTAAGTCCCCAACAGAGTCGTCAGAGCTGTCACACCTCCTTTTTCACCTACACCCGGCAGGGGCGTAAAGGAGTTTTTCCATTTAAAGGACAATCGGAACGGGATTTAATTATTAATCATTCAGAGTCGCCACTTGGGATATTAATGGTGTCCCAAGCCACCGGCTGAATCCCGAACCGAGGAAATATGACTCTGTTAACAGTTCGCAAACCAGAAATCCGAGTAAGGAATTCTGTTAACCCGGGAGAAGGTGTTAGGCATTCCCGGGCTCCGTGGTTCTAGCACGGTCGCTTAACTGTTGTATTTGATTTTATCTGATTTTAATACATGCTAGCTTATGTGCCTTTTATTACTTTTACACCGCTTTTATTATAATTATTTTTAAAAAGAATTGCGACATCATGAAAACGCGTTTCGAACCACGTCGCAATCAATGCACCCATAGTTATCAACACATTTTGACTTCGTCGAGATTTGGATTTGAGTTGCATCAATGCGCACCCGAATTTAAGAAGGTTTATTTAATTAAATCGTGCCTAAAGATGCTGACGTAGTATTATTTTGGGGAAAAACCATGAAGTTCGCTAAACGGCCATCCCAAATTCTAATTATTTCGAGAATTATTTATTGAGGCTCGTCTCAATTTGTGAACCTCTTTTCTATCATTATTTATTTTTTAAAAATTACGACATCATGAAAACGCGTTTCGAGCCACGTCACAATCAATGCACCCGTGATTGTCAACACATTTTGACTTTGTCGAGATTTGGGTTTGGGTCGCATCAATGCGCACCCGAGTTTAAGAAAGTACTTTAAATAAGTCGCGCTTAAAGATTCTAACGCATTGTTATTTTGGGGAAGGTGGTGAAATTCACTAAACAACCTTTCCAAATCTAAACGGTAAGATAATTATGCTATTAATCACTTAAGGATCTTAATTGGTTGAGCCTAAAATTTTGTTGAATTTGGATTTGAACATCCGGGAGGAAATGCTGAGAAGAATGGGCTCCAAGCCCATAAAGTCCAAATCACGCCATTGCACATGCTACAGGCGCAGACTCCTGGAGCTCCTCGCATTGGGCCTAACGCAGGCCGGAATTCTAACTTATTGACAAGCCGTTACACAGCCCAGGGATCGAGCCCCTTGGGGCACCCTTTTATTTAAATAAATTCTTAAACCTTGATGCACCTAGGCCCTAATTCGATTATCACTTAGCCAAAGTCTGGGCCAACTGTTAATACGCCAGGCCCAAAACTGGCCCAGTATGAAGCTGTTAAATGTACAATTCATACTAGACCAAACTTAAGAGCAGCCATGCGTATTGAACTCCAAATCAACTATAACTTTGCAGATTTAACTTCAGCATACTGTGGAACTTAAACAAATTGAAAATTACAATTGCATAAACATGAAATGCACAATCTAAACAGTCCACAACCTTGATTACATACATGAATCTAAATACCCAAATGTCCACTTACTAATCGAAATGAACAAACTCATACTTGACAGTTTATCAGTCCAATTCATACAAATCAAGGTTAGTACAGTACCCAACTGACATGGGTAAGCCAATTGTTTTATACATTAAATTAGACAAATAATTCAAATACCAACTTCATACAGTATGTTTACTCCCACGCCATAGATTTGAGAGCTACAGAACAAGTACCTGGAAATTGAAATGTAAGTAGAGAGGAGGAGAGGAATCAGCTAATTGCAACAGCAACAGCAGCAAACTCAGCAATATGTATGTACCACAAGACAGGCCAGAAAAACACTTTTGAAAATCAGAAATGCAGGCAGTCTCCACAGATTAGTTCAACATGCACTTCAAATATATTCCTAACCCTCACAGCTGCTCCCTAAGCAGCTCTGCGATACTGCCAGACCCAAAGTCCTGCTGAAATCCAACTGATAATGAAACTATAGGGTTGTTGTTGATTGCTTCATTTCTTTTTCTTTTTTTCAAATATAAACTTGGAATTGAAATGCCAACTGAAATCAAAAGAAGGGAAAAATTGAAATTGAAACTCAGTGTTGAAGGCAGAAAACCCAGAGAAGACCCCTTTCCCAAGGCATTTCATGCCCTTTTATAGGCAACCCCAAAGAGAATAAATTAGATTCTGATTTTCCAATAAGTCCCTCCCTATTTTCAGTTTGGTCCCTCTATTTTTATCTTGCTAAACAAGTAAATGCATTACAATTATTAAAATCTACACTTGCACCCCATTCTAGAAGGCCCTAAGGTATTCCTCTACCCATACAATACCTATACTGCTCTTCCATATACCTTGATATTACTATTCCTATCAGAACTACCCTTTTCCATACCCAGATTACCCCTGAAAGCCTCTCAAAATCACTGAACCTACCCTCATCCTTAACAGCTATACCCAATACCCTAACCCAATCTAAAACTAACTGATATTAATTAATTAGCATTCAAAAACTAACTAATCAGACTGACCAAAACCAATTTTGTTCAATTATACCAACTCAATCAAGTTAAACAAAATTAACTGAGATTAGGCTAACATGATCAATATTAAGTGAACTTAAACTAATTCTTAAACCATGAACTTACAATCATTCAACCAAATATCAAACTCAGAATCAACAGTAATTAACAGAACTTAAACTAATACAATTAAATCATAAAATTAACAGAACAATTAACGAAATAACAACTGTAAATAACACTTCAAACGTGCGAGCAAAAGGGAGCAGTAAAAACTCACAAAGGCATGAGGGACTCCGGCCAGTCAGAAACATCTTAATCCTTTCAGATTTTTGACGCGTAACATCCCTAACCATGTGTTCTTACAAGAGAACACATGGTTAAGGATACTACGGTTCGAAATCAAAAGGATTTGGTTTTAGGGTTTGACCAGAAATTCTTAGATCTAAGATTTGGGCCATTTCACGGTGATTTGAAAGAAAATAGCCATGGATTAGTGTTGAGGAAGGGCCGGGGGTTGGGGGGTGTGATTTTGAACTGATTTGTCACTTGGCCGGAAAACATCAAACCAAGATTCGACGAGTTCCGGCCTTGTTCGAGGTAAACCAGTGGGTGCAATGGAAAGAGAAGAGTGAGGGGCTCTATGGTGTTAACCTCGGAGTGAACGCCGTAGGTTGTGTTCACCGCCGACGAGGGGTTTGATGGCGGCGCGGGCTAGGGTTTGTTGAGGGGAAGGGTGGGGTAAGGAAGACGAGGCAAATGGGGGTAGGGGGGAAGTTTCGTACACTTAAATACAGGTAACCTAGTTAGATCCGGACCGTTGGATTGATGAGATCCAACGGTCCTGATAAAGAGGCCCCGAAACGACACCGTTTCGTTTAGAAGGGGGGCAGACCGGGTAGGGACTTGGGCTGGATTGAATTGCAATGATTTTGAGGCGTTTGGGCCTGAGAAATTCCTTTAATTTGGCCCAAATTTGGGTCTTTTATTAAGACCCAATTTCTAGTCTTATTTTTTTTTTATTTTCTTTTCTTGCTTTTACAATTTTTATAATAATTTTTTATAATTTTTATAAAGATGTAAAACTAACATGAAATCCTGATTGTTTTAAAACAAAGACTAATTAGTTCCTAAAATTGTTCAAAAACTATTTCGTGACAAATTCACAATAAAAATCATTAAAAATGCAAAAGTGAACTATTTTTTGTGATTTTCATGCTTTGTTCTAAACAAATTATCCCTTAATTGATACTAAATATAAAAATTAAAACCTAAATGCAAATGCATACTCTTTGTGTTTTATATGAATTAACATGCACAAATAAGATGCCAATAATTAACACAAAATGCCACCAAAATTCACAAGAATTGTAAAAATAAAGAAAAATTATTTTGTTGGAATTTTGGGAATTATTCATATATAGGGCAAAAATCACGTGCTCACAAGCGGATACGAGCGATTTTTGCCTGTTTGAACACACCGTGGGAAGAATTTTTTGAAAGATTTGACCGAACCTCTGCTTCAAAGGTTTCCTACATATCCTTGGCTATAAAGGAATCAGGTCAATGTAGTTCGGGAAGTTTTGGTAGCTGGGACAACCATGAAGCTGTGGCTTTACTGTTACTGCTGTTGCTGCTGCTGATACTGCCTACTGACCTCCTTATTATACCATGACAAAATTGAAGAAGCTATTACTAAGCTATAATCTATGTTTTACAAAGATTTATTTCCAAACTTGATCTTGTGACTGATGTTGCCTCGTTGACTTGTATCTTCCTCATAAGTTCCTTTGTGGCTGACTTGAATGGTATTCTTTGAAATGCCTTCCCTTCTTCTCCAGGCGGGCACCTGATTGTTGACCCTTTAAATGTCTTCCCTTGTTACTTGACACTATTTTCCCTTGCACCTTGAACCATTTCCCCTGAAACTTGAACTGCCTTCCTTCGAAACTGCTTTCCCTAGAAACTTGAGTTGTCTCCCCTTGTTCTCCAGGTGGGTGCCTGATTACAACAAAATAGACAAAATAAAAAATAAGTTCTTCCCCCAGTTTGCACTAGGAAGATTTGCGAGTTGTTAGCAATATTGTAAATCAAAATATAACTTGAAATACCAAGACTAGGAAGTGCGTCTCCTGGGGTGGAACATTAATGACTTAAACTAGGAAATGTGTCTCCTAGGAATAAATTTAAATGACCGAGACTAGGAAGTGCGTCTCCTAGGGTTGAGAACTTCAGTGACTAAAACTCATACGATCCGAACTAGGAAGTGCGTCTCCTAAAAGTGTATCCTAAAAAAACAAAGACTAGGAAGTGCGTCTCCTAAGGGTATAACTTTAGTGCATGGAACCAGGAATTGCATCTCCTAGGGGAAAGCTCAATGTAGGAAGTGCGTCTCCTAAAATAAAAATATAACCTGAAAAATCCAGACTAGGAAGTGCGTCTCCTAGGGGTGAAACTTCAATGACTCAAACTAGGAAGCGTGTCTCCCACGAATGAACTTAAATGAACCAGACTAGGAAGTGCGTCTCCTAGGAGAAAATCTCAATTTAGGAAGTGTGTCTCCTAAAACAACAATACATCCTGAATTACCCAGACTAGGAAGTGCGTCTCCTAGGGGTAAAATCTCAATTTAGGAAGTGCTTCTCCTAAAACAAAAATATAACTTGACCTACCCAAACTAGGAAGTGCGTCTCCTAAGGGTGAAATCTCAATTTAGGAAGTGCGTCTCCTAAAACAAAAATATAACCTGAACTACTCAGACTAGGAAATACGTCTCCTAGGGGTGAAATCTCAATTTAGGAAGTGCGTCTCCTAAAACAAAAATATAACTTGAACTACCCAGACTAGGAAGTGCATCTCCTATGGGTGAAACATCAATGACTCAAACTAGAAAGTGCGTCTCCTACGGATGAACTATCAATTTAGGAAGTGCGTCTCCTAAAACAAAATATAATTTGGAAGACTTAGACTAGGAGGTGCGTCTCCTAGAGGTAAAACCATCGGTGACTTAAACTCATATGATCCAAACTAGGAAGTGCGACTCCTAAAGGGTAAAATCTCAGTTTAGGAAGTGCGTCTCCTACAACAAATATAACTTGAAAACCCAGACTAGGACGTGCATCTCCTACGGGTTATGTGTGATCTTCTCAATAGCTTTTGCGTAAGCAGAAATGAGGCATTACACCTGAAAACTTCAAGCTTCCCAGCTTTGATATGAACACAGCTTCTGTCCCTATTTCAGACAAAGAAAACTTGTGAGATTAAATATGGTGGTTGGTTTGTGGCCTTGACTTTGCGACGATTGCTCCTTCACTTGCCATTATAACTTTGATTTCACCTTGAAAGATGTTGCTTGCTTATTGACTAACCAATTTCTCTATCACCCATATCACAGAAAATACCTCTTCTCCGTTCAGACCCAATACCCTTTATCTATTGCATTGCTCATAAACCGACATTTACCAAACCCTTGTGTTTTCACATGGATCTCAAAGTACGACAATTGCCACCCACTCAGTGCGTATGTTGTTCTTTCTTGAATTAAACCACTGGCCTTGGCCTTGAGGTCTATTGCTCCTTTACTTGCCATGCTAGTTTTGATTTCTACTTGGAAAACCTCGATTGTCACTGGTTAACCATTTTTGTCAATCTTACCACAGAAGATACCTTTGATCTTTTCACCTAATACTATCCACTCGTTGCATTGTCCATGACTTGATATGTACTAAACCTTTGTGTTTCACAAGGATTCCAAAGTATGTTGATTGTTACTACCTCAGTGCTCTTGTTGTTTTTCCTGACTTGTGACACTTTGATGTGCTAGCCAGACCCCATTTTGTGCAATTGGAAAGCTGGTGGCAAATTTTGAAGTCATTTCTTACTTGTTTTGACCAAACAGACTCAAAAAGAGGGAGTAACCTAGACAAAAGGCATAGAGTATAGGACAAAGGGAAGAGATTATTCCTAACAAGAAAACTACAAAGTAGAAACCTATCAGACGTGGATACCAACTCTAATGGCCATGACATGCACTTGTGGCCTATTCTTGGAAGCAAATCTGATGTTCAACTCTTGTTGTACCCTTAAACCATGAAACTGGGCTTCAATGCTCCGATTATCCAATCTAATTCACAATCCTTATTCGGCTTGTAGTACCCGGAGGGTTTTCACCATCAAGCCTCTCTCATTTGATTCTTTCTCTAAACTTTCGTCGCCTCAAGGTGCCCGTGAAGGTTTTCACCAATAAGACTCTCTCATTTTCATTACTTTTCCTGCTTGGACCAGAGTGTTATCCTGATATGAATCACCTCTATTTGCTCGACTTGACATCTCTCGAAGACTGATCGAAAGGTCTTTCTTTGGACCGCAATGTGGGCTTTTGGATGGGGTTAGAAAGAAAGGGTATTAAAGGCTCAAAACAGTTCGACATGGGTTTAAAATTATAACTTTTGGAATCAGATTTCTTACAGCAAACACAACTTCTGCCCCAATTTCTTTGCTTGAGGACTTTTGGATTTTTATTTTGATGGGACCGAACCGTGAGGCTGCCTACGTATCCTTAAGAGGAATCAGGTCGAATGTAGTTCATGTCATAGAAATTACTTTGTTGTTGTGATTTTTCTTTTCTTTTTCTTCCTCTTCCTCTTCTTTTCTTTTCTTTCTTCCTTTTCTCTTTTTGTTGTTTTATTGTTTTTTTTCTTTTTCTTCTCTTTTTTTTTCCTTTTCTTCTTCTTTTTCTTCTCTTTTTTTCATTCTTTTTCTTTTCTCTTTTTCCTTGACTTATATTTCATGCTTGCATTTTTTATCTTTGCTACTAATTCCGAAAGAGGGTTATGATAGAAAATAAATAAGGCTCAAAGGGGTTACGAACGATAATGTGTTTAGATAGCAGAACAAAATGCCTTCGTCATTCCAATCTCCAAAACATGTCAAGTGCAAACTACACAATTAAACAAACCAAGGAAAACATTTGTATCATCTTTTGATTGTACCAGACTTAATAACCATATCCACACATTCGCTCTCTACATCTGTTAACTACAAAGAACCACTGGACAACACCCTCACTCTCATTACCATGAACGACCCCTGTCAATTTGGGGCAAACTTGCCGTTGGCTTCAACCTGATGTGGCAGGATGCATTTCAATAGGGTTTCTCTATGTTCTATCTGCCCCAGTTTCACGCAATTCGGGCTTGAAATGATCTCAAAATGCCTTTACTTATTTACCTCAAATGTCCCTATCATCTATAAAATTGTTTCATTGCTTCATGACTAAACTGACTCTTTTTTTAAGACCAGGCTGAGAATTACGCATGCATGTCATGTCACTAGAGTCAACAGGGAAAGAACTGTAAAAAGAAAAGAGAACTAAACAAAATGACCATAAATAACAGAAAACGAAAACTTGCATTAGATAGATGGTAAAGGCTTTTGAACAACAAAACAAGCACTAAACTGGGTTTACAAACCTGGAACAATCTAGACAGCACTAAAGGAGTTACTACGACTAAACAAACCAGGCAAAAATAAAAGGATAGAAAGGTTTGAGTCACAAGACCATATCTGGATTACAACCCTTGGAATAATCCGGACAACAGAAATGACAACAAAATAAACCACCAAACTCCTTCCTGGCTAACCAAGAAAAGAGCGTCTTTCCAATCACCAAACTCAACATCTTAGCCACTGACTTCTGCATCAACAATACTAGGACCTTCACAAATCTCCATCACATTGTTCTTAGCAAATTTCTTTTAGGTTCCCTTTGCCTCCTCTTTCTTAGGATCAACCTCTAATAGCGCTGAAAGCTTTGTAGCATGTGGACCTCCGAGGTTCTCAGAGGAATTCTCATATTCCTTTTCAAAATAAATCATACCCATCATATGCGTCTCATTATGCATAGGCGATGGACTTTGGCTAGTGTCTGCTGCATCTGGATTTTGCACAACAATGTCGCTGCATCAATAAGCTTCTGAATTGCTTTCTTCAGATTCCAACACTTCTCTATGTCATGCCCCGGGGCATCTGAACAATATGCACACCTTTGAGAAAAATCAAACTTCTTTGTAAGAGGGTTTGGCATTTTTATCTGGATCGGCTTCAACATGTCCAATTGCTTCAACTTTGGAACAAACTAGCGTATTACACTCCCAGTGGGGTGAAAGCCTTTTCTTTTTTCAGCAACCTCTCATTCTTAAATGCTTGATTGGGCCGGAAACCTGATCCAGGGGGTTTTCGATAGGCTCGTGGGGGTGGATAGGCATTTTGTGGAGCTGGGTACTTAGAGAGTGATGTACGATTTTGGGAGTTCCGTGGAGAGAAGTGGGATTGGGGAGGATCACCAGGTGCATCAGGATATCCATGGGGACGATGTCGAGGCTAGAAGTGTTGATCGGGAAAGCCCATCGGATCATCTTTTCTATTTCTCTTTCTTCCACCCAAGCTTACTGGGATGTTCTGAATGTCTTTCGAACAACTCATGATTTTGCCTGACTTGATTCCCTCTTCTACTAGCTCCCCCATTTTTAACACATCTTTGAAAGGCTTTCCCAAGGTCGGGATCAAATGACTGAAGTAGATGGGACCTTGGGCTCGTAGGAAAAGCTCAACCATTTCCTTTTCACCAATCGGGGTATTGACTCGAGAAGCTTGTTCCCTCCATCTCAGCCCAAACTCTCAAAAAGCTTTCCTCTGGCTTTTTTTCCATTCTAGATAGGGAAGAGCGGTCTGGGGTAACGCCTGATCTGTACTGAAAGTATCGAACAAAATCTTGAGCCATGTCTCCCAATGTAGGCCACTTACCAACATTTTGACGAATATGCCAGTCCAAAGCTGCCCCAGTTAGGCTCTTACTGAAATATGCCCTCAACAGGACATCTTTCTCTCCAACGCTTCTCATTTCACTGCAATAGACCCTCAGGTGGGCTACCGGATCTCCACACCCATCATACAAGTTAAATTTTGGCACTTTGAACCCCGCGGGCAGGCGAACGTCAGGTGACACAAACAGTTCTTTGTAAGTCATACTACCCTGGTCTTCCCTTCCTTGTTTGTTCTTCAAGGATTTTTCTATGTCTTTCAGCCTCCTGGGTATCCCTTATTTCCCTTCTCTTCCTGTGAACCTTTCATTTTCAACATGAAGCTTATCCCGAGGGCTCTTCTTGTATGAGTCAGGAATCTTGTAGGCAACCTCTACGAGGTAGTTTTGGTCATGAGCTTTGAGTGGATATTCATTGTTGGGAATAGTGGATATGACAGGAGGGCACTTTTGGGAAAAGATAGTTGGAGGACGAGTGATGGAGATACTAGGGTGGTTGGGAAAGTTGTGATAAATGGGTAGATCTGGAGAGTATGGAGGATCATCTGGCATTGTGTCCGGAGTTTGGGTAAGGGCAGCATCTAGGAAGCTAGGTGGTGGCAGGGGTGGTGCCTTCCCAGTCATCCAAGTCTGATACATGTCCACCATGTGTTGTCTTAACATCTCTACCTCTTCAACCAACCCATTGTCCTGTTCAACCAACTGCTTTCGGGCACCGGTATCAACCAACTCAGTTCTGTTGTTGTCTGCCATTGCCTTTTGACTTTGTGTTGTAGAGAAGAGTTACCACTTTAAAAACCACAAACCAACCACCCTTCTGTTATGAATATAACAAAATGAGGCAATCATGTTAGCGTTAGGCCATTTAACAACAAAAATATCACATTGCGTGCAATGCATCTAGCCACAATTAACGGTTCTAGAATGACTTCGAGGGTCATAAGATCACTTGGCATCATCCCAATTTGTTCATTTCAACCTCCATTTTCTTTGCTTTTCTAGCACTTTCTTGATCATTTTCCTTCCTCTTTTTTTTTCTAATTATCACTCTTTTCTTTCCTCTCATTTCTCACGTCCCATAATTTCACCCTTTTTTCTTTTCTTTTTTCCCCTTTTTTCCTTTTTTTCAATTAAAAAAATAAAATGATTCGATTGAACCCTATGTAAGTTGCCTACGTATCATGATGCCGCATGAGTCAGATCTTTGCGTAGTTCTGGAAGAACAGGAATAAAGTAAACAAACTGACATTCTCCTTTTTTTTACCTCTACAACTACTCTGATGAGAAAAGATAAATAAAATTAGCAAAACCTTTTTTTTTTTTTGAATTTCTAGACTTAACGTTCTATGACCTATTCTAAACTCAAGCTTAACGGGCATGTTTTTTTTTATCCTTTTGAAACAAATATTCTATTAAGGAAATATCCTAGAAGAGAAAATATTTTTTTTTTTGATTCTTTTTTTAGGAAGAAAATCTAAAGAATAAACCACAAAAAATTATTTTGAATTTTCATTTGATATCTTGACGCAAGATTTTGAAACAAGCAAAAAAATATTTTTGGGTTTCAATTTTGATTGCCTAAAAGAGAAACTCTAAAAATAAATCAAATATAAAGTATGTTGTCTTTTTTTCTTCTATGTACAATATCCTAAAGTTCTAATGAAAAGATTTTTTTTTCATTTTTCACTAATTTCCCAAAGAAACTTCTCAAAAGAAAATCTTTTTGGATTTTGAATTAACACCTTAAATAAAGCTTTTAAAGAAATACTAAAAGAAAATTCTCTTCTTTTTATGAATTTTGGTCCTACTATACTTAAAGGAAACATAAAAACAATTCATTTTAAGTCCTATATATTTATTGACTAAAGGAAAAACAACCTCAGAAATTTTTCTTTTTTTCATTTCTAGAATTAGTAATCTAAAGAAAACTTATAACAGAAATATAAAATGCAATATCTCTTTTTTTTGGATTTTTGAGTTACATCACATTTTTTCAAATATAAAGAAGAAAATACAATAACAAAAGACTTGACATTACTGTACAAAATTAGAAAGTAAAAGACGACATACAATAAAGAACGGACTCAAAACATAAAAATAAAACAAATCTCCTTAAGCAACTCCTGATTAAGCGATCCTGACTGGATGGTCACGGGGTGTCTGTCATGCTCAAACTCCGGTAAATAAATCCACATCTTTATGAGAAAATTTTAAACCAACACTATGTGAGACAATAACACTCCCTACTGGACACATGCAAGACATGATTGAGGCTATTTTTTCAAAATGGCTTATTTGGCCAAAAGGTGGCTAGAAGTGCAAAATTTGGCTAAGACCCCGCAAAGCCAAGAACATAATATTTACTAGTAAGACCGGGCCCTATGTGGGTTGCCTACGTATCACGCCCCGAAAGACGAGAATCAGGTTTGTGTAGTTCGGGCAGATTGGATACAAGCGAGAATAAGATTTTTTTTTCGTTATTTTTCGAAAAATAATGAAACTTGCAAAATCTTTTTTTTTTTTTTTGATTTTCTGATTTTCGACAAATGATGAAAAAGTGCAAATTTCTTTTTTGAATTTTCAAGCTCGCTTTATCTTCACACTTCACCCTTTTTTCTCTCTTTTTTTTTTCATTTGCTTTCAACTATCATTGGTTCGCCAAATGACCCTTTTACCCTTGAAGATTGCAACATATAGCACATTAGGATGCATCATGATGTTCTTTTATTTTTTGGGGTACACCTGTCCTAGACAGACCCAACCCCTGTGTTGAGTCCCCAAAGTCAGATGCACATGATGCAAACAAGCGTTCCTACTAGGGATCCGACATGAGGCTATGTTATTCTAGGTTTAAAAACCTGGGTACATTTGTTCTAGACCTGGCTTACCCGAGCGGACAGCTCGAGCCGAGGCGGGGGCAACGTACCGGGAGCACGAAAGTCTACCCGGCCTAGGTACTTGACCCAACCTCGTTCTACTTGGTATGACTTCTAACAGAAAAGTGGGCCACGCGCACGTGTGCACCATAAATTCAGAAGACTCAAAAAGAAGAAGGGTTTCGTAGCAGTTTATATATACAATTCAGATAATATCAAAGCGGTAAAAAGCAACATTTAACACATTAGGCACAAACATGTAAAAATCAGATAATAAATAAAGCCAAATATAACAATTATTTTAAGCTCGAATTCTTTAACCCTGAACTAGAGATTCTGGGTTCGGTCCCCAGCAGAGTCGCCAGAGCTGTCACACCTCCTTTTTACCTACACCCGCAAGGGCATAAATGGAGTTTTTCCAATCAAAGGACAATCGAAACGGGATTCATTTATTTAAAGATTTAGAGTCGCCACTTGGGATAATTTATGGTGTCCCAAGTCACCGGTTCAAATCCCAAATCGAGGAAAAGATTGACTCTGTATTGTAGCCTGCGAACCAAAAATCCGGGTAAGGAATTCTGTTAACCCGGGAGAAGGTGTTAGGCACTCCCGAATTCCGTGGTTCTAGCACGGTCGCTTAACCATTTATACTTCGCTTAAATTATTTAATTATGTGTTTAGAAACTACATGCATTTTACCTTTACCGCTTTTAATTACGTGATTTACTCGTACTTAAAGAATTATCGAGTTACGCATACGTATACTCGTGTGGTTTGGCGTGTCAAGAGTCATGTCACGCGTACGTGTACACAATTCACAACACTTAATTTATTTAAGAAAAAAAACTTAGTCAAAGTCGCGCGGACGCGGACCTTAATTTATTTTTGAAAATTCGTAATTATGTCACGCGAACATGTACGCAATCGCGATGACTGATTTATTAAGATCATATCTAAAAGCATACTATCGATTTGGTTTTGATGTAAATATGTGAAAGAAAGATTTTCATGGATCAACAGTGAGCCTTCCTCATCTTCTCACTATGGATTAAAATTTCAAAAAAAAATTAAATACTTGCATTCTTAAGAACTATGTTAACAGAAAACAAAAATATTACCACACAAAGCAACAAATTTTGCTAACATAGAAAACTGAGCAAAATATAAAAAAAATGAAACTTTATAGTCTTTTGATATTAAAACAAAACTTCAAACAAGCTACCTAACGCACTTTATGGATTATATATCTTAAGCACATAATCTTTCTTCTCCCTTTTCTTTAAAAAAAATATTCCTACCACATTAACACTTAGAAATTTTCAACTTTCATAGATAAGCAGTTTAAAAATTGTATACTCCGAGAGAAAAACTTTTCTTTACGTGAAAGAAACTTACTATAATCTTATAAAAGAAAATTAGTTAGTTTATGGTCTATTCACAAGAATGATTAGAAAAAAAATTAACCGATTTATGACTTAGGGATACTATATAATTATTTCGCCCACGATTAACGATGTTCTATTATTATGAAAGTTTAGCCGAAGTTACGCGAACGTATACTCTGATTTATTTTTAAAGAAATCGTAACCGTGTCACGCAGACGTGTCCACAATCACGATAATATTTTAAACGGCCCTAATGGTTTCTCTAGGAATATTTATTATTTTACCTCTACATTATGAAATTAACACAAGAGCCATTTGTTACTAAGTGTTTAACTATGGCTTGCCTCAAATTTCCATTTTTTAAGACCCTAATTATTTAACACTAAAGTACTTGAGAAGTCTCTTCCAAACAACAAGGCTTTATTAGCGGAAGGGCCTGAATATTTTGGCAATGCCGGCGGCAAGCAAGGACTTCAGGATCGAATCCCTGAAGCCATACCTACCAGTGATCTCTCATAATCTTTTTAACCGTTGAGGAGGGGAGAAAAACGAGTCGGGGCATGAATAAGAACTTTATATATATCAATCAACAATAATCCCCTTTAAAACTAAGGCATAAACTATATGGAAACATCAATTGGTTACAGTTAAGACCAAGGCAATCTATACATACATAGCCAAAATTTCAGCAGAAGCTATTGTTGTATACAATCTATACCTTGAGCACAGTTGGACAACTTAACACATGAATCATAACAAGAAAACAAAAGTATAAACAACAGAAGCTAATAGAATTTAACATTCAAACAAGACTCTTATTCAAATTCCAATTCGAACATCCAAATTTGTATACAAATTCAATCTGGTTCCAACTTGTGGCACTTCATTTGTTAGCAAAGGGTATGAAGGAATACTTGGAAATGAAAGTCAAAAGGGGGTGAGATCAGAAGTAAAAACAACAGCAATCACCAGCAACAACAAAACAGTCCCAGTTTTAATCCAAGAAAAACAGCTATTAACCCCAGATAGTTCAATGAAATTGTATATGGAAAATGGTTTCAGCCAATTCGAAATTGAAAACCAGAAAATAGAAATCAATGAAATAGTAAATTCTAGTTTTTTCAGTATTTTCATAATGTTTTCTTGTCTCCCTCTCTCAAAATCTCTTCCAAGTTTTCTTAGCTCTCTGCCCCTATATATCCAGTGTATCCAGAGTGTATATCGAGTGTATACCACTCTCTCCGCCCCTTCTTTTTTCTTCTCCTCTCTATCTATCTCTTTCTCTCCCCCAGAATGTCTCCTCTTATAGGCACTCAATTAATGTCATCCCCATTACTAGTGTCCCTTCCTTTATTTTAATTATCCCCACTGACTTATTTTTTCTAAATTAATCAATTAGTGTCATTCCCATTATCATTTTCAGCTTTTTATTTTTTAATTGTCCACTTAAACTAGCTAGTGTAATTCTAACCCTACCACTATTGAGAAGCTTCTCAATTAGGTGAATACCCTTTTTATTAAACAATCCCCGATATTACCCTTAAGTTTCTGTTTTTAACAATCTCTTAAGTTCTGAATTATCACAAATAATTAAATGCCAAATTAAAAAAAAATCACACAATTTGACTAAAATTACAAAAATATGTTATTATTTTTTATATTTTCATTTTTGTAAAACACCTAATTATTAATTAATTCAAAAAAATTTAAAAATCAAATCTTAAAAGCCAATGCTATATTTTTGTATTTTTAATGCATTAATAAAATTAAACATGCCCACATATATATATATATGCAAACAATCAGGAAAATCGCATAGTAATTCCTAGAATAACACATAATTAAAGAAAAGACCTAATTTTGGGAATTCTTTTGGAGTAATTCGTGTGAGGCAAAAATCATGTGCTCACAGCTACCCCTCTTTGTCCGGAAACACGAAGAGTTTTCGTGCAAAGATAAAGTGAGCGGATACGAGCGATTTTTTCCTGTTTGAACACTCCGTGGGAAGCATTTTTTGAAAGATTTGACCGAACCTTTGCTTCAAAGGTTTCCTACATATCCTTGGCTATAAAGGAATCAGGTCAATGTAGTTCGGGAAGTTTTGGTAGCTGGGACTACCATGAAGCTGTGGTTTTACTGATACTGCTGTTGCTGCTGCTGATACTGCCTACTGACCTCCTTATTACACCATGACAAAAATGAAGAAGCTAGTACTAAGCTATAATCTATGTTTTACAAAGATTTATTTCCAAACTTGATCTTGTGACTGATGTTGCCTCGTTGAATTGTATCTTCCTCATAAGTTCCTTTGTGGCTAACTTGAATGGTATTCTTTGAAATGCCTTCCCATCTTCTCCAGGCGGACACCTGATTGCTGACCCTTTAAATGTCTTCCCTTGTTACTTGACACTATTTTCCCTTGCACCTTGAACCATTTCCCCTGAAACTTGAACTGTCTTCCTTCGAAACTACTTTCCCTAGAAACTTGAGTTGTCTCCCCTTGTTCTCCAGGTGGGTGCCTGATTACAACAAAATAGACAAAACAAAGAAAATTTTCTTTCCCCAGTTTGCGCTAGGAAGATTTGTGAGTTGTTAGCAATATTGTAAATCAAAATATAACTTGAAATACCAAGACTAGGAAGTGCGTCTCCTAGGGGTGGAACATTAATGACTTAAACTAGAAAATGTGTCTCCTAGGAATATATTTAAATGACCGAGAGTAGGAAGTGCGTCTCCTAAGGGTGAGAACTTCAGTGACTAAAACTCATATGATCCAAACTAGGAAGTGCGTCTCCTAAAGGTGTATCCTAAAAAAACCCAGACTAGGAAGTGCGTCTCCTAAGGGTATAACTTTAGTGTGTGGAACCAGGAATTGCGTCTCCTAGGGGAAAGCTCAATGTAGGAAGTGCGTCTCCTAAAATAAAAATATAACCTGAAAAACCCAGGCTAGGAAGTGCGTCTCCTAGGGGTGAAACTTCAATGACTCAAACTAGGAAGTGTGTCTCCCACGAATGAACTTAAATGAACCAGACTAGGAAGTGCGTCTCCTAAGAGAAAATCTCAATTTAGGAAGTGTGTCTCCTAAAACAACAATACAACCTGAACTACCCAGACTAGGAAGTGTGTCTCCTTAGGGTGAAATCTCAATTTAGGAAGTGCGTCTCCTAAAACAAAAATATAACATAAACTACCCAGACTAGGAAGTGCGTCTCCTAAGGGTGAAATCTCAATTTAGGAAGTGCGTCTCCTAAAACAAAAATATAACCTGAACTACCCAGACTAGGAAGTGCGTCTCCTAGGGGTGAAATCTCAATTTAGGAAGTGTGTCTCCTAAAACAAAAATATAACTTGAACTACCTAGACTAGGAAGTGCATCTCCTATGGGTGAAACATCAATGACTCAAACTAGAAAGTGCGTCTCCTACGGATGAACTATCAATTTAGGAAGTGCGTCTCCTAAAACAAAATATAATTTGGAAGACTTAGACTAGGAGGTGCGTCTCCTAGAGGTAAAATCATCAGTGACTCAAACTCATATGATCCAAACTAGGAAGTGTGTCTCCTACAACAAAATATAACTTGAAAACCCAGACTAGGAAGTGCATCTCCTACGGGTTATGTGTGATCTTCTCAATAGCCTTTGCGTAAGCAGAATTGGGGCATTACACCTGAAAACTTCAAGCTTCCCAGCTTTGATATGAACACAGCTTCTGTCCCTGTTTCAGACAAAGAAAACTTGTGAGATTAAATATGGTGGTTGGTTTGTGGCTTTGACTTTGCGACGATTGCTCCTTCACTTGCCATTGTAACTTTAATTTCACCTTGAAAGACGTTGCTTGCTTATTGACTAACCAATTTTTCTAAAACCCATATCACAGAAAATACCTCTTCTCCATTCAGACCCAATACCCTCTATCTATTGCATTGCTCATAAACCGACATTTACCAAACCTTTGTGTTTTCACATGAATCTCAAAGTACGACAATTGCCACCCACTAAGTGCGTATGCTGTTCTTTCTTGAATTAAACCACTGGCCTTGGCCTTTAGGTCTATTGCTCCTTCACTTGCCATGCTAGTTTTGATTTTTACATGGAAAACGTCGCTTGTCACTGGTTAACCATTTTTGTCAATCTTACCACAGAAGATACCTTTGATCTTTTCTCCTAATACCATCCACCCGTTGCATTGTCCATGACTTGATATGTATCAAACCTTTGTGTTTCACAAGGATTCCAAAGTATGTTGATTGTTACTAGCTCAGTGCTCTTGTTGTTTTTCCTAACTTGTGACACTTTGATGTGCTAGCCAGACCCCATTTTGTGCAATTGGAAAGCTAGTGGCAAATTTTGAAGTCATTTCTCACTTGTTTTGACCAAACAGACTCAAAGAGAGGGAGTAACCTAGACAAAAGGCATAGAGTATAGGACAAAGGGAAGATATTATTCCTAACAAGAAAACTACAAAGTAGAAACCTATCAGACGTGGATACCAACTCTAATGGCCATGACATGCACATGTGGCCTATTCTGTGAAGCAAATCTGATATTCAACTCTTGTTGTACCCTTAAACCATGAAACTGGGCTTCAATGCTCCGATTATGCAATCTGATTCACAATCCTTATTCGGCTTGTAGTGCCCGGTGGGTTTTCACCATCAAGCCTCTCTCATTTGATTCTTTCTCTAAACTTTCGTCGCCTCAAGGTGCCCCTGAAGGTTTTCACCAATAAGACTCTCTCATTTTCATTACTTTTCCTGCTTGGACCAGAGTGTTATCCTGATATGAATCACCTCTATTTGCTCGACTTGGCATCTCTCGAAGACTGATCGGAAGGTCTTTCTTTGGACCGTAATGTGGGCTTTTGGATGGGGTTAGAAAGAAAGGGTATCAAAGGTTCAAAACAGTTCGACATGGGTTTAAAATTACAACTTTTGGAATCAGATTTCTTACAGCAAACACAACTTCTGCCCCAATTTCTTTGCTTAGGGACTTTTCGATTTTTATTTTGATGGGACCGAACTGTGAGGCTGCATACGTATCCTTAAAAGGAATCAGGTCGAACGTAGTTCATGTCATAGAAATTACTTTGTTGTTGTGATTTTTCTTTTCTTTTTCTTCCTCTTCCTCTTCTTTTATTTTCTTTCTTCCTTTTCCCTGTTTGTTGTTTTATTGTTTCTTTTTCTTTTTCTACTCTTTTTTTTCCTTTTCTTCTTCTTTTTCTTCTCTTTTTTCATTCTTTTTCTTTTCTCTTTTTCCTTCACTTATCTTTCATGCTTGCGTTTTTGATCTTTGCTACTAATTCCGAAAGAGGGGTATGAAAGAAAATAAATAAGGCTCAAAGGAGTAACGAAGGATAAAGTGTTTAGATAGCAGAACAAAATGCCTTCGTCATTCCAATCTCCAAAACATGTCAAGTGCAACCTACACAATTAAACAAACCAAGGAAAACATTTGTATCATCTTTTGATTGTACCAAACTTGATAACCATATCCACGCATTCGTTTTCTACATCTGTTAACTACAAAGCACCACTGGACAACACCTTCACTCTCATTACCATGAACGACCCCTGTCAATTTGGGGCAAACTTGCCGTTGGCTTCAACTTGATGTGGCAGGATGCATTTCAATAGGGTTTCTCTATGTTCTATCTGTCCCAGTTTCACGCAATTCGTGCTTGAAATGATCTCAAAATGCCTTTACTTATTTCCCTCAAATGTCCCTATCATCTATAAAATTGTTTCATTGCTTCATGACTAAACTGACTCTTTTTTTTAAGACCAGGCTGAGAATTACGCATGCATGTCATGTCACTAGAGTCAATAGGGAAAGAACTGTAAAAAGAAAAGAGAACTAAACAAAATGACCATAAATAACAGAAAACGGAAACTTGCATTAAATAGATGGTGAAGGCTTTTGAACAACAAAACAAGCACTAAACTGGGGTTACAAACCTGGAACAACCTAGACAGCACTAAAGGAGTTACTACGACTAAACAAACCAGGCAAAAATAAAAGGATAGAAGGGTTTGAGTCACGAGACCATAACTGGATTACAACCCTTGGAATAATCCGGACAACAGAAATGACAACAAAATAAACCACCAAACTCCTTCCTGGCTAACCAAGAAAAGAGCGTCTTTCCAATCACCAAACTCAACATCTTAGCCATTGACTTCTGCATCAACAATACTAGGACCTTCACAAGTCTCCATCACATTGTTCTTAGCAAATTTCTTTTGGGTTCCCTTTGCCTATCTTTCTTAGGATCAACCTCTAATAGCGCTGAAAGCTTTGTAACATGTGGACCTCCGAGGTTCTCAGAAGAATTCTCATATTCCTTTTCAAAATAAATCATACCTATCATATGCGTCTCATTATGCATAGGCGATGGACTTTGGCTAGTGTCTGCTGCATCTGGATTTTGCACAACAATGTCACCTGCATCAATAAGCTTCTGAATTGCTTTCTTCAGATTCCAACACTTCTCTATGTCATGCCCCAGGGCATCTGAGCAATATGCGCACCTTTGAGAAAAATCAAACTTCTTTGGAAGAGGGTTTGGCATTTTTATCTGGATCGGCTTGAACATGTCCAATTGCTTCAACTTTTGGAACAAACTAGCGTATGACACTCCCAATGGGGTGAAAGCCTTTTCTTTTTTCAGCAACCTCTCATTCTTAAATGCTTGATTGGGCCAGAAACCTGATCCAGGGGTTTTCGATAGGCTCGTGGGGGTGGATAGGCATTTTGTGGAGCTGGGTACTTAGAAAGTGATGTACGATTTTGGGAGTTCCGTGGAGAGAAGTGGGATTCGGGAGGATCACCAGGTGCATCAGGATATCCATGGGGACGATGTCGAGGCTGGAAGTGTTGATCGGGAAAGCCCATAAGATCATCTTTTCTATTTCTCTTTCTTCCACCCAAGCTTACTGGGATGTTCTGAATGTCTTTCGAACAACTCATGATTTTGCCTGACTTGATTCCCTCTTCTACTAGCTCCCCCATTTTTAACACATCTTTGAAAGGCTTTCCCAAGGCCGGGATCAAATGACAGAAGTAGGTGGGACCTTGGGCTCGTAGAAAAAGCTCAACCATTTCTTCTTCACCAATCGGGGTATTGACTCGAGAAGCCTGTTCCCTCCATCTGAGCCCAAACTCTTTAAAGCTTTCCTCCGGCCTTTTTTCCATTCTAGATAGGGAGGAGCGGTCTGGGGTAACGCCTGATCTGTACTGAAAGTATCGAACAAAATCTTGAGCCATGTCTCCCAATGTAGGCCACTTACCAACATCTTGACGAATATGCCAGTCCAAAGCTGCCCCAGTTAGGCTCTTACTGAAATATGCCCTCAACAGGACATCTTTCTCTCCAACGCTTCTCATTTCACTGCAATAGACCCTCAGGTGGGCTACCGGATCTCCACACCCATCATACAAGTTAAATTTTGGCACTTTGAACCCCGCGGGCAGGCGAACGTCAGGGGACACAGACAGTTCTTTGTAAGCCATGCTACCCTGGTCTTCCCTTCCTTGTTTGTTCTTCAAGGATTTTTCTATGCCTTTCAGCCTCCTGGGTATCCCTTCTTTCCCTTCTCTTCCTGTGAACCTTTCATTTTCAACATGAAGCTTATCCCGAGGGCTCTTCTTGTATGAGTCAGGAACCTTGTAGGCAACCTCTACGGGGTAGTTTTGGTCATGAGCTTTGAGTGGATATTCATTGTTGGGAATAGTGGATATGACAGGAGAGCACTTTTGGGAAAATATAGTTGGAGGACGAGTGATGGAGCTACTAGGGTGGTTGGAATAGTTGTGATAAGCGGGTAGATCTGGAGAGTATGGAGGATCATCTAGCATTGTGTCCGAAGTTTGGGTAAGGGCAACATCTAGGAAGCTAGGTGGTGGTGGGGGTGGTGCCTTCCCAGTCATCCAAGCCTGATACATGTCCGCCATATGTTGTCTTAACATCTCTACCTCTTCAACCAACCCATTGTCCTGTTCAACCAACTGCTTTCGGGCACCGGTATCAACCAACTCAGTTCTGTTGTTGTCTACCATTGCCTTTTGACTTTGTGTTGTAGAGAAGAGTTACCACTTTAAAAACCACAAACCAACCACCCTTCTATTATGAATATAACAAAATGAGGCCATCACGTTAGCGTTAGGGCATTTAACAACAAAAATATCATATTGCGTGCAATGCACCTAGCCACAATTAATGGTTCTAGAATGACTTTGAGGGTCATAAGGTCACTTGGCATCATCCCAATTTGTTCATTTCAACCTCCCTTTTCTTTGCTTTTCTAGCACTTACTTGATCATTTTCCTTCCTCTTTTTTTTTTTCTAATTATCACTCTTTTCTTTCCTCTCATTTCTCACGTCCCATAATTTCACCCTTTTTTCTTTTCTTTTTTCCCCTTTTTTCCTTCTTTTTTTCTTTTAAAAAAATAAAATGATTCGATCGAACCCTATGTAGGTTGTCTACGTATCATGACGCCGCATGAATCAGATCTTTGCGTAGTTCTGGAAGAACGGGAATAAAGTAAACAAACTGACATTCTCCTTTTTTTTTACCTTTACAACTACTCTGATGAGAAAAGATAAACAAAACTAGCAAATCCTTTTTTCTTTTTTGAATTTCTAGACTTAACGTTCTATGACCTATTCTAAACTCAAGCTTAACGGGCACAATTTTTTTTATCCTTTTGAAACAAATATTCTATTAAGGAAATATCCTAGAAGAGAAAAATATTTTTTTTTTGATTCTTTTTTTTTAGGAAGAAAATTTAAAGAATAAACCACAGAAAATTATTTTGAATTTTCATTTGATATCTTGACGCAAGATTTTGAAACAAGCAAAAAAATATTTTTGGGTTTCAATTTTGATTGCCTAAAAGAGAAACTCTGAAAATAAATCAAATATAAAGTATGTTGTCTTTTTTTCTTCTATGTACAATATCCTAAAGTTCTAATGAAAAGAATTTTTTTTTCATTTTTCACTAATTTCCCAAAGAAACTTCTCAAAAGAAAATCTTTTTGGATTTTGAATTAACACCTTAAATAAAGCTTTTAAAGAAATACTAAAAGAAAATTCTCTTCTTTTTTTGAATTTTGGTCCTACTATACTTAAAGGAAACATAAAAAAAATTCATTTTAAGTCCTAGATATTTATTGACTAAAGGAAAAACAACCTCAGAAATTTTTCTTTTTTTCATTTCTAGAATTAGTAATCTAAAGAAAACTTATAACGGAAATATAAAATGCAATATCTCTTTTTTTTGGATTTTTGAGTTACAGCACATTTTTTCAAATATAAAGAAGAAAATACAATAACAAAAGACTTGACATTACTGTACAAAACTAGAAAGTAAAAGACGACATAAAATGAAGAACGGACTCAAAATATAAAAATAAAACAAATCTCCTTAAGCAACTCCTGATTGAGCGATCCTGACTGGATGGTCACGGGGTGTCTGTCATGCTCAAACTCCGGTAAATAAATCCACATCTTTATGAGAAAATTTTAAACCAACACTATGTGAGACAATAACACTCCTTACTGGACACATGCAAGACATGATTGAGGCTATTTTTTTAAAATGGCTTATTTGGCCAAAAGGTGGCTAGAAGTGCAAAATTTGGAAAAGACCCCGCAAAGCCAAGAACATAATATTTACTAGTAAGACCGGACCCTATGTGGGTTTCCTACGTATCACGCCCCAAAAGACGAGAATCAGGTTTGCGTAGTTCGGCCAGATTAGATACAGGCGAGAATAAGATTTTCTTTTTCTTTTTTTTTTCGAAAAATAATGAAACTTGCAAAATCTTTTTTTTTTTTTTTTTTTTTTGATTTTCTGATTTTCGACAAATGATGAAAAAGTGCAAATTTCTTTTTTGAATTTTCAAGCTCGCTTTATCTTCACACTTCACCCTTTTTTTTCTCTTGCCTTCAACTATCATTGGTTCGCCAAATGACCCTTTTACCCTTGAAGATTGCAACATGTAGCACATTAGGATGCATCATGATGTTATTTTATTTTTTGGGGTACACCTATCCTAGAAAGACCCAACCCCTGTGTTGAGTCCCCAAAGTCAGATGCACGTGATGCAAACAAGCGTTCTTACTAGGGATCCGACATGAGGCTATGTTATTCTAGGTTTAAAAACCTGGGTACATTTGTTCTAGACCTGGCTTACCCGGGCAGACAGCTCGAGCCGAGGCGGGGGCAACGTACCGGGAGCACGAAAGTCTACCCGGCCTAGGTACTTGACCCAACCTCGTTCTACTTGGTATGACTTCTAACAGAAAAGTGGGCCACGCGCACGTGTGCACCATAAATTCAGAAGACTCAGAAAGAAGAAGGGTTTCGTAGCAGTTTATATATGCAATTCAGATAATATCAAAGCGGTAAAAAGCAACATTTAACACATTAGGCACAAACATGTAAAAATCAGATAATAAATAAAGCCAAATATAACAATTATTTTAAGCTCGAATTCTTGAACCCTGAACCAGAGATTCTGGGTTCGGTCCCCAGCAGAGTCGCCAGAGCTGTCACACCTCCTTTTTACCTACACCCGCAAGGGCATAAAGGGAGTTTTTCCAATCAAAGGACAATCGAAACGGGATTCGTTTATTTAAAGATTCAGAGTCGCCACTTGGGATAATTTATGGTGTCCCAAGTCACCGGTTCAAATTCCAAATCGAGGAAAAGATTGACTCTGTATTGTAGCCTGCGAACCAGAAATTCGGGTAAAGAATTCTGTTAACCCGGGAGAAGGTGTTAGGCACTCCCGAATTCCGTGGTTCTAGCACGGTCGCTTAACCATTTATACTTGGATTAAATTATTTAATTATGTGTTTAGAAACTACATGCATTTTACCTTTACCGCTTTTAATTACGTGATTTACTCGTACTTAAAGAATTATCAAGTTACGCATACGTATACTCGTGTGATTTGGCGTGTCAAGAGTCATGTCACGCGTACGTGTACACAATTCACAACACTTAATTTATTTAAGAAAAAAAACTTAGTCAAAGTCGCACGGACGCGGACCTTAATTTATTTTTGAAAATTCGTAATTATGTCACGCGAACATGTACGCAATCACGATGACTGATTTATTAAAATCATATTTAAAAGCATACTATCGATTTGGTTTTGATGTAAATATGTGAAAGAAAGATTTTCATGGATCAACAGTGAGCCTTCCTCATCTTCGCATTATGGATTAAAATTTCAAAAAAAATTAAATACTTGCATTCTTAAGAACTATGTTAAAAGAAAACAAAAATATTACCACACAAAGCAACAAATTTAGCTAAGATAGAAAACTAAGCAAAAAATAAAATAAATGAAACTTTATAGTCTTTTGATATTAAAACGAAACTTCAAACAAGCTACCTAACGCACTTTATAGATTATATATCTTAAGCACATAATCTTTCTTCTCCCTTTTCTTTAAAAAAATATTCCTACCACATTAACACTTAGAAATTTTCAACTTTCATAGATAAGCCGTTTAAAAATTGTATACTCAGAAAGAAAAACTTTTCTTTACGTGAAAGAAACTTACTATAATCTTATAAAAGAAAATTAGTTAGTTTATGGTCTATTCACAAGAATGATTAGAAAAAAATTTAACCGATTTATGACTTAGGGATACTATATAATTATTTCACCCACGATTAACGATGTTCTATTATTATGAAAGTTCAGCCGAAGTTACGCGAACGTATACTCTGATTTATTTTTAAAGAAATCAAAACCGTGTCACGCAGACGTGTCCACAATCACGATAATATTTTAAACGGCCCTAAAGGTTACTCTAGGAATATTTATTATTTTACCTCTACATTGTGAAATTAACACAAGAGCCATTTGTTACTAAGTGTCTAACTATGGCTTGCCTCAAATTTCCATTTTTAAGACCCTAATTATTTAACACTAAAGTACTTGAGAAGTCCCTTCCAAACAACAAGGCTTTATTAAACCATTTTATTAGCGGAAGGGCCTGAATATTTTGGCAACGCCGGCTGCAAGCAAGGACTTCAGGATCGAATCCCTGAAGCCATACCTACCAGTGATCTCTCATAATCTTTTTAACCGTTGAGGAGGGGAGAAAAACGAGTCGGGGCATGAATAAGAACTTTATATATATCAATCAACAATAATCCCCTTTTAAACTAAGGCATAAACTATATGGAAACATCAATTGGTTACAGTTAAGACCAGGCAATCTATACATACATAGCCAAAATTTCAGCAGAAGCTATTGTTGTATACAATCTATACCTTGAGCACAGTTGGACAACTTAACACATGAATCATAACAAGAAAACAAAAGTATAAACCGCAGAAGCTAATAGAATTTAACATTCAAACAAGACTCTTATTCAAATTCCAATTCGAACATCCAAATCTGTATACAAATTCAATCTGGTTCCAACTTGTGGCACTTCATTTGTTAGCAAAGGGTATGAAGGAATACCTGGAAATTAAAGTCAAAAGAGGGTGAGATCAGAAGTAAAAACAACAGCAATCACCAGCAACAACAAAACAGTCCCAGTTTTAATCCAAGAAAAACAACTATTAACCCAGATAGTTCAATGAAATTGTTTATGGAAAATGGTTTCAGCCAATTCGAAATTGAAAACCAGAAAATAGAAAGCAATGAAACAGTAAATTCCAGTTTTTTTTCAGCTTTTTATTTCTTAATTGTCCACTTAAACTAGCTAGTGTAATTCTAACCCTACCACTATTGAGAAGCTTCTCAATTAGGTGAATACCCTTTTTATTAAACAATCCCCAATATTACCCTTAAGTTTCTGTTTTTAACAATCTCTTAAGTTCTGAATTATCACAAATAATTAAATGCCAAATTAAAAGAAAATCACACAATTTGACTAAAATTACAAAAATATTTTATTATTTTTTGAATTTTCATTTTTGTAAAATACCTAATTATTAATTAATTCCAAAAAATGTAAAAATCAAATCTTAAATGCCAATGCTATATTTTTGTATTTTTAATGCATTAATAAAATTAAACATACCCACATATATATATGCAAACAATCAAGAAAATCGCATAGTAATTCCTAGAATAACAAATAATTAAAGAAAAGACCTAATTTTGGGAATTCTTTTGGAGTAATTCGTGTGAGGCAAAAATCACGTGCTCAAAGCTGCCCCTCTTTGTCCGGAAACACGAAGAGTTTTCGTGTAAAGATAAAATGAGCGGATACGAGCGATTTTTGCCTGTTTGAACACTCCGTGGGAAGCATTTTTTGAAAGATTTGACCAAACCTTTGCTTCAAAGGTTTACTACATATCCTTGGCTATAAAGGAATCAGGTCAATGTAGTTCGGAAAGTTTTGGTAGCTGGGACTACCATGAAGCTATGGTTTTACTGTTACTGCTGTTGCTGCTGCTGATACTGCCTACTGACCTCCTTATTACACCATGACAAAAATGAAGAAGCTATTACTAAGCTATAATCTATGTTTTACAAAGATTTATTTCCAAACTTGATCTTGTGACTGATGTTGCCTCGTTGACTTGTATCTTCCTCATAAGTTCCTTTGTGGCTGACTTGAATGGTATTCTTTGAAATGCCTTCCCTTCTTCTCCAGGCGGGCACCTGATTGTTGACCCTTTAAATGTCTTCCCTTGTTACTTGACACTATTTTCCCTTGCACATTGAACCATTTCCCCTGAAACTTGAACTGCCTTCCTTCGAAACTGCTTTCCCTAGAAACTTGAGTTGTCTCCCTTGTTCTCCAGGTGGGTGCCTGATTACAACAAAATAGACAAAATAAAAAATAAGTTCTTCCCCCAGTTTGCACTAGGAAGATTTGTGAGTTGTTAGCAATATTGTAAATCAAAATATAACTTGAAATACCAAAACTAGGAAGTGCGTCTCCTAAAGGTGGAACATTAATGACTTAAACTAGGAAATGTGTCTCCTAGGAATAAATTTAAATGACCGAGACTAGGAAGTGCGTCTCCTAGGGGTGAGAACTTCAGTGACTAAAACTCATACGATCCAAACTAGGAAGTGCGTCTCCTAAAAGTGTATCCTAAAAAAACCCAGACTAAGAAGTGTGTCTCCTAAGGGTATAACTTTAGTGCGTGGAACCAGGAATTGCGTCTCCTAGGGGAATGCTCAATGTAGGAAGTGCGTCTCCTAAAATAAAAATATAACCTGAAAAACCCAGACTAGGAAGTCGTCTCCTAGGGGTGAAACTTCAATGACTCAAACTAGGAAGTGTGTCTCCCACGAATGAACTTAAATGAACCAGACTAGGAAGTGCGTCTCCTCGGAGAAAATCTCAATTTAGGAAGCGTGTCTCCTAAAACAACAATACAACCTGAACTACCCAGACTAGGAAGTGCGTCTCCTTAGGGTGAAATCTCAATTTAGGAAGTGCGTCTCCTAAAACAAAAATATAACCTGAACTACCCAGACTAGGAAGTGCGTCTCCTAGGGGTGAAATCTCAATTTAGGAAGTGCGTCTCCTAAAACAAAAATATAACCTTAACTACCCAGACTAGGAAGTGCGTCTCCTAGGGGTGAAATCTCAATTTAGGAAGTGCGTCTCTTAAAACAAAAATATAACTTGAACTACCCAGACTAGGAAGTGCATCTCCTATGGGTGAAACATCAATGACTCAAACTAGAAAGTGCGTCTCCTACGGATGAACTATCAATTTAGGAAGTGCGTCTCCTAAAACAAAATATAATTTGGAAGACTTAGACTAGGAGGTGCGTCTCCTAGAGGTAAAACCATCAGTGACTCAAACTAATATGATCCAAACTAGGAAGTGCGTCTCCTAAAGGGTAAAATCTCAGTTTAGGAAGTGCGTCTCCTACAACAAAATATAACTTGAAAACCCAGACTAGGAAGTGCATCTCCTACGGGTTATGTGTGATATTCTCAATAGCCTTTGCGTAAGCAGAATTGGGGCATTACACCTGAAAACTTCAAGCTTCCCAGCTTTGATATGAACACAGCTTCTATCCCTATTTCAGACAAAGAAAACTTGTGATTAAATATGGTGGTTGGTTTGTGGACTTGACTTTGTGACGATTGCTCCTTCACTTGCCATTATAACTTTGATTTCACCTTGAAAGACGTTGCTTGCTTATTGACTAACCAATTTCTCTATCACCCATATCACAGAAAATACCTCTTCTCCGTTCAGACCCAATACCCTCTATCTATTGCATTGCCCATAAACCGACATTTACCAAACCCTTGTGTTTTCACATGAATCTCAAAGTACGACAATTGCCACCCACTCAGTGCGTATGCTGTTCTTTCTTGAATTAAACCACTGGCCTTAGCCTTTAGGTCTATTTCTCCTTCACTTGCCATGCTATTTTTGATTTCTACTTGGAAAACCTCGCTTGTCACTGGTTAACCATTTTTGTCAATCTTACCACAGAAGATACCTTTGATCTTTTCTCCTAATATCATCCACCCGTTGCATTGTCCATGACTTGATATGTACCAAACCTTTGTGTTTCACAAGGATTCCAAAGTATGTTGATTGTTACCAGCTCAGTGCTCTTGTTGTTTTTCCTGACTTGTGACACTTTGATGTGCTAGCCAGACCCCATTTTGTGCAATTGGAAAGCTGGTGGCAAATTTTGAAGTCATTTCTTACTTGTTTTGACCAAACAGACTCAAAGAGAGGGAGTAACCTAGACAAAAGGCATAGAGTATAGGACAAAGGGAAGAGATTATTCCTAACAAGAAAACTACAAAGTAGAAACCTATCAGACGTGGATACCAACTCTAATTGCCATGATATGCACATGTGGCCTATTCTGTGAAGCAAATCTGATGTTCAACTCTTGTTGTACCCTTAAACCATGAAACTGAGCTTCAATGCTCCGATTATCCAATCTGATTCACAATCCTTATTCAGCTTGTAGTGCCCGGAGGGTTTTCACCATCAAGCCTCTCTCATTTGATTCTTTCTCTAAACTTTCGTTGCCTCAATGTGCCCGTGTAGGTTTTCACCAATAAGACTCTCTCATTTTCATTACTTTTCCTGCTTGGACCAGAGTGTTATCCTGATATGAATCACCTCTATTTGCTCGACTTGGCATCTATCAAAGACTGATCAGAAGGTCTTTCTTTGGACCATAATGTGGGCTTTTGGATGGGGTTAGAAAGAAAGGGTATCAAAGGCTCAAAACAGTTCGACATGGGTTTAAAATTACAACTTTTGGAATCAGATTTCTTACAGCAAACACAAATTATGCCCCAATTTCTTTTCTTATGGACTTTTGGATTTTTATTTTGATGGGACCGAACCGTGAGTCTGCCTACGTATCCTTAAAAGGAATCAGGTCGAACGTAGTTCATGTCATTGAAATTACTTTGTTGTTGTGATTTTTCTTTTCGTTTTCTTCCTCTTCCTCTTCTTTTCTTTTCTTTCTTCCTTTTCTCTTTTTGTTGTTTTATTGTTTTTTTTCTTTTTCTTCTTTTTTTTTTCCTTTTTTTCTTCCTTTTCTTCTCTTTTTTTCATTCTTTTTCTTTTCTCTTTTTCCTTCACTTATCTTTCATGCTTGCGTTTTTTATCTTTGCTACTAATTCCGAAAGAGGGGTATGAAAGAAAATAAATAAGGCTCAAAGGGGTAACGAAGGATAAAGTGTTTAGATAGCAGAACAAAATGCCTTCGTCATTCCAATCTCCAAAACATGTCAAGTGCAAACTACACAATTAAACAAACCAAGGAAAACATTTGTATTATCTTTTGATTGTACCAGACTTGATAACCATATCCACGCATTCGCTTTCTATATCTGTTAACTACAAAGCACCATTGGACAACACCCTCACTCTCATTACCATGAACGACCCCTGTTAATTTGGGGCAAACTTGCCGTTGGCTTCAACCTGATGCAGCAGGATGTATTTCAATAGGGTTTCTCTATGTTCTATCGGCCCCAGTTTCACGCAATTCGGGCTTGAAATGATCTCAAAATGCCTTTACTTATTTCCCTCAAATGTCCCTATCATCTATAAAATTGTTTCATTGCTTCATGACTAAACTGACTCTTTTTTTAAGACCAGGCTGAGAATTACGCATGCATGTCATGTCACTAGAGTCAACAGGGAAAGAACTGTAAAAAGAAAAGAGAACTAAACAAAATGACCATAAATAACAGAAAACGGAAACTTGCATTAGATAGATGGTGAAGGCTTTTGAACAACAAAACAAGCACTAAACTGGGGTTACAAACCTGGAACAACCTAGACAACACTAAAGGAGTTACTACGACTAAACAAACCAGGCAAAAATAAAAGGATAGAAGGGTTTGAGTCACAAGACAATATCTGGATTACAACCCATGGAATAATCCGGACAACAGAAATGACAACAAAATAAACCACCAAACTCCTTCCTGGCTAACCAAGAAAAGAGCCTCTTTCCAATCACCAAACTCAACATCTTAGCCACTGACTTCTGCATCAACAATACTAGGACCTTCACAAGTCTCCATCACATTGTTCTTAGCAAATTTCTTTTGGGTTCCCTTTGCCTCCTCTTTCTTAGGATCAACCTCTAATAGCTTTGAAAGCTTTGTAGCATGTGGACCTCCGAGGTTCTCAGAAGAATTCTCATATTCCTTTTCAAAATAAATCATACCCATCATATGCGTCTCATTATGCATAGGAGATGGACTTTGGCTAGTGTCTGCTGCATCTGGATTTTGCACAATAATATCGCCTGCATCAATAAGCTTCTGAATTGCTTTCTTCAGATCAAACTTCTTTGGAAGAGGGTTTGGCATTTTTATCTGGATGGGCTTCAACATGTCCAATTGCTTCAACTTTTGGAACAAACTAGCATATGACACTCCCAATGGGGTGAAAGCCTTTTCTTTTTTCAGCAACCTCTCATTCTTAAATGCTTGATTGGGCCGAAAACCTGATCCAGGGGGTTTTCGATAGGCTCGTGGAGGTGGATAGGCATTTTGGGGAGCTGGGTACTTAGAGAGTGATGTACGATTTTGGGAGTTCCGTGGGGAGAAGTGGGATTGGGGAGGATTACCAGGTGCATCAGGATATCCATGGGGACGATGTCGAGGCTGGAAGTGTTGATCGGGAAAGCCCATCAGATCATCTTTTCTATTTCTCTTTCTTCCACCCAAGCTTACTGGGATGTTCTGAATGTCTTTCGAACAACTCATGATTTTTCCTGACTTGAATCCCTCTTCTACTAGCTCCCCCATTTTTAACACATCTTTGAAAGGCTTTCCCAAGGCCGGGATCAAATGGCTGAAGTAGGTGGGACTTTGGGCTCGTAGGAAAAGCTCAACCATTTCTTCTTCACCAATCGGGGTATTGACTCGAGAAGCCTGTTCCCTCCATCTGAGCCCAAACTCTCTAAAGCTTTCCTCCGGCTTCTTTTCCATTCTAGATAGGGAGAAGCGGTCTGGGGTAACGCCTGATCTGTACTGAAAGTATCGAACAAAATCTTGAGCCATGTCTCCCAATGTAGGCCACTTACCAACATCTTGACGAATATGCCAGTCCAAAGCTGCCCCAGTTAGGCTCTTACTGAAATATGCCCTCAACAAGACATCTTTCTCTCCAACGCTTCTTATTTCACTGCAATAGACCCTCAGGTGGGCTACCGGATCTCCACACCCATCATACAAGTTAAATTTTGGCACTTTGAACCCCGCGGGCAGGCGAACGTCAGGGGACACAGACAGTTCTTTGTAAGCCATGCTACCCTGGTCTTCCCTTCCTTGTTTGTTCTTCAAGGGTTTTTCTATGCCTTTCAGCCTCCTGGGTATCCCTTCTTTCCCTTCTCTTCCTGTGAACCTTTCATTTTCAACATGAAGCTTATCCCGAGGGCTCTTCTTGTATGAGTCAGGAACCTTGTAGGCAACCTCTACGGGGTAGTTTTGGTCATGAGCTTTGAGTGGATATTCATTGTTGGGAATAGTGGATATGACAGGAGGGCACTTTTGGGAAAAGATAGTTGGAGGACGAGTGATGGAGCTACTAGGGTGGTTGGGAAAGTTGTGATAAGCGGGTAGATCTGGAGAGTATGGAGGATCATCTGGCATTGTGTCCGGAGTTTGGGTAAGGGCAGCATCTAGGAAGCTAGGTGGTGGCAGGGGTGGTGCCTTCCCAGTCATCCAAGCCTGATACATGTCCGCCATGTGTTGTCTTAACATCTCTACCTCTTCAACCAACCCATTGTCCTGTTCAACCAATTGCTTTCGGGCACCGGTATCAACCAACTCAGTTCTGTTGTTGTCTGCCATTGCCTTTTGACTTTGTGTTGTAGAGAAGAGTTACCACTTTAAAAACCACAAACCAACCACCCTTCTGTTATGAATATAACAAAATGAGGCCATCACGTTAGCGTTAGGGCATTTAACAACAAAAATATCACATTGCGTGCAATGCACCTAGCCACAATTAACGGTTCTAGAATGACTTCGAGGGTCATAAGGTCACTTGGCATCATCCCAATTTGTTCATTTCAACCTCCATTTTCTTTGCTTTTCTAGCACTTGCTTGATCATTTTCCTTCCTCTTTTTTTTTCTAATTATCACTCTTTTCTTTCCTCTCATTTCTCACGTCCCATAATTTCACCCTTTTTTCTTTTCTTTTTTCCCCTTTTTTTCCTTCTTTTTTTCTTTTAAAAAAATAAAATGATTCGATCGAACCCTATGTAAGTTGCCTACGTATCATGACGCCGCATGAATCAGATCTTTGCGTAGTTCTGGAAGAACGGGAATAAAGTAAACAAACTGACATTCTCCTTTTTTTTTACCTCTACAACTACTCTGATGAGAAAAGATAAATAAAACTAGCAAATCCTTTTTTTTTGAATTTCTAGACTTAACATTCTATGACCTATTCTAAACTCAAGTTTAACGGGCATGCTTTTTTTATCCTTTTGAAACAAATATTCTATTAAGGAAATATCCTAGAAGAGAAAAATATTTTTTTTGATTCTTTTTTTTTAGGAAGAAAATCTAAAGAATAAATCACAGAAAATTATTTTGAATTTTCATTTGATATCTTGACGCAAGATTTTGAAACAAGCAAAAAAATATTTTTAGGTTTCAATTTTGATTGCCTAAAAGAGAAAGTATCCTTCTATGTACAATATCAAAGATAAAGTATGTTGTCTTTTTTTTCTTCTATGTACAATATCCTAAAGTTCTAATGAAAAGAATTTTTTTCATTTTTCACTAATTTCCCAAAGAAACTTCTCAAAAGAAATTTTTTTTGGATTTTGAATTAACACCTTAAATAAAGCTTTTAAAGAAATACTAAAAGAAAATTCTCTTCTTTTTTTTTTGAATTTTGGTCCTACTATACTTAAAGGAAACATATAAAGAATTCATTTTAAGTCCTAGATATTTATTGACTAAAGGAAAAACAACCTCAGAAATTTTTCTTTTTTTCATTTCTAGAATTAGTAATCTAAAGAAAACTTATAACGGCAATATAAAATGTAATATCTCTTTTTTTGGATTTTTGAGTTACAGCACATTTTTTCAAATATAAAGAAGAAAATACAATAACAAAAGACTTGACATTACTGTACAAAACTAGAAAGTAAAAGACGACATAAAATGAAGAACGGACTCAAAACATAAAAATAAAACAAATCTCCTTAAGCAACTCCTGATTGAGCGATCCTGACTGGATGGTCACGGGGTGTCTGTCATGCTCAAACTCCGGTAAATAAATCCACACCTTTATGAGAAAATTTTAAACCAACACTATGTGAGACAATAACACTCCCTACTGGACACATGCAAGACATGATTGAGGTTATTTTTTCAAAATGGCTTATTTGGCCAAAAGGTGGCTAGAAGTGCAAAATTTGGCTAAGACCCCGCAAAGCCAAGAACATAATATTTACTAGTAAGACCGGACCCTATGTGGGTTGCCTACGTATCACGCCCCGAAAGACGAGAATCAGGTTTGCGAAGTTCGGGCAGATTGGATACAGGCGAGAATAAGATTTTTTTTCTTTTTTCTTTTTTTTCGAAAAATGATGAAACTTGCAAAATCTTTTTTTTTTCTTTTTCTTTTTTTTTTTTGATTTTCTGATTTTCGACAAATGATGAAAAAGTGCAATTTTTTTTTGAATTTTCAAGCTCGCTTTATCTTCACACTTCACCCTCTTTTTTCCCTCTTTTTTTTTTCATTTGCCTTCAACTATCATTGGTTCTCCAAATGACCCTTTTACCCTTGAAGATTGCAACATGTAGCACATTAGGATGCATCAGGAAGTTCTTTTATTTTTTGTGGTACACCTCTCCTAGACAGACCCAACCCCTGTGTTGAGTCCCCAAAGTCAGATGCACGTGATGCAAACAAGCGTTCCTACTAGGGATCCGACATGAGGCTATGTTATTCTAGGTTTAAAAACCTGGGTACATTTATTCTAGTCCTGGCTTACCCGAGCGGACAGCTCGAGCCGAGGCGGGGGCAACGTACCGGGAGCACGAAAGTCTACCCGGCCTAGTTACTTGACCCAACCTCGTTCTACTTGGTATGACTTCTAATAGAAAAGTGGGCCACGCGTACGTGTGCACCATAAATTCAGAAGACTCAGAAAGAAGAAGGGTTTTGTAG
Organism: Nicotiana sylvestris; assembly: GCF_000393655.2. Classification (NCBI taxonomy): domain Eukaryota; kingdom Viridiplantae; phylum Streptophyta; class Magnoliopsida; order Solanales; family Solanaceae; genus Nicotiana; species Nicotiana sylvestris. The sequence goes on along the minus strand of NC_091068.1, from coordinate 88,129,276 downwards.
CAGTTTATATATACAATTCAGATAATATCAAAGCGGTAAAAAGCAACATTTAACACATTAGGTACAAACATGTAAAAATCAGATAATAAATAAAGCCAAATATAACAATTATTCTAAGCTCGAATTCTTGAACCCTGAACCAGAGATTCTGGGTTCGGTCCCTAGCAGAGTCGCCAGAGCTGTCACACCTCCTTTTTACCTACACCCGCAAGGGCATAAAGGGAGTTTTTCCAATCAAAGGACAATTGAAACGGGATTCGTTTATTTAAAGATTTAGAGTCGCCACTTGGGATAATTTATGGTGTCCCAAGTCACCGATTCGAATCCCAAATTGAGGAAAAGATTGACTCTGTATTGTAGCCTGCGAACCAGAAATTCGGGTAAGGAATTCTGTTAACCCGGGAGAAGGTGTTAGGCACTCCCGAATTTCGTGGTTCTAGCACGGTCGTTTAACCATTTATACTTGGCTTAAATTATTTAATTATGTGTTTAGAAACTACATGCATTTTACCTTTACCGCTTTTAATTACGTGATTTACTCGTACTTAAAGAATTATCGAGTTACGCATACGTATACTCGTGTGGTTTGGCGTGTCAAGAGTCATGTCACGCGAACGTGTATACAATTCACAACACTTAATTTATTTAAGAAAAAAAAACTTAGTCAAAGTCGCGCGGATGCGGACCTTAATTTATTTTTGAAAATTCGTAATTATGTCACGCGAACATATACGCAATCACGATGACTGATTTATTAAGATCATATCTAAAAGCATACTATCGATTTGGTTTTGATGTAAATATGTGAAAGAAAGATTTTCATGGATCAACAGTGAGCCTTCCTCATCTTCGCATTATGGATTATAATTTCAAAAAAAAATTAAATACTTGCATTCTTAAGAACTATGTTAACAGAAAACAAAAATATTACCACACAAAGCAACAAATTTTGCTAACATAGAAAACTGAGCAAAACATAAAAAAAAATGAAACTTTATAGTCTTTTGATATTAAAACAATACTTCAAACAAGCTACCTAACGCACTTTATGGATTATATATCTTAAGCACATAATCTTTATTCTCCCTTTTCTTTAAAAAAATATTCCTACCACATTAACACTTAGAAATTTTCAACTTTCATAGATAAGCAGTTTAAAAATTGTATACTCCGAGAGAAAAACTTTTCTTTACGTGAAAGAAACTTACTATAATCTTATAAAAGAAAATTAGTTAGTTTATGGTCTATTCACAAGAATGATTAGAAAAAAATTTAACCGATTTATGACTTAGGGATACTATATAATTATTTCGCCCACGATTAACGATGTTCTATTATTATGAAAGTTTAGCCGAAGTTACGCGAACGTATACTCTGATTTATTTTTAAAGAAATCGTAACCGTGTCACACAGACATGTCCACAATCACGATAATATTTTAAACGGCCCTAAAGGTTTCTCTAGGAATATTTATTATTTTACCTCTACATTATGAAATTAACACAAGAGCCATTTGTTACTAAGTGTCTAACTATGGCTTGCCTCAAATTTCCATTTTTTAAGACCCTAATTATTTAACACTAAAGTACTTGAGAAGTCCCTTCCAAACAACAAGGCTTTATTAAACCATTTTATTAGCGGAAGGGCCTGAATATTTTGGCAACGCCGGCTGCAAGCAAGGACTTCAGGATCGAATCCCTGAAGCCATACCTACCAGTGATCTCTCATAATCTTTTTAACCGTTGAGGAGGGGAGAAAAACGAGTCGGGGCATGAATAAGAACTTTATATATATCAATCAACAACAATCCCCTTTTAAACTAAGGCATAAACTATATGGAAACATCAATTGGTTACAGTTAAGACCAGGCAATCTATACATACATAGCCAAAATTACAGCAGAAGCTATTGTTGTATACCATCTATACCTTGAGCACAGTTGGATAACTTAACACATGAATCATAACAAGAAAACAAAAGTATAAACAGCAGAAGCTAATAGAATTTAACATTCAAACAAGACTCTTATTCAAATTCCAATTCGAACATCCAAATCTGTATACAAATTCAATCTGGTTCCAACTTGTGGCACTTCATTTGTTAGCAAAGGGTATGAAGGAATACCTGGAAATGAAAGTCAAAAGGGGGTGAGATCAGAAGTAAAAACAACAACAATCACCAGGAACAACAAAACAGTCCCAGTTTTAATCTAAGAAAAACAGCTATTAACCCCAGATAGTTCAATGAAACAGTATATGGAAGATGGTTTCAGCCAATTCGAAATTGAAAACCAGAAAATAGAAATCAATGAAACAGTAAATTCTAGTTTTTTTTCAGTATTTTCAGAATGTTTTCTTGTCTCCCTCTCTCAGAATCTCTTCCAAGTTTTCTTAGCTCTCTACCCCTGTATATCCAGTGTATCCAGAGTGTATATCGAGTGTATACCACTCTCTCCGCCTCCTTCTTTTTTCTTCTCCTCTCTATCTATCTCTTTCTCTCCCCCATAATGTCCCTCTTATAGGCACTCAATTAATGTCATCCCCATTACTAGTGTCCCTTCCTTTATTTTAATTATCCCCAATAACTTATTTTCTCTAAATTAATCAATTAGTGTCATTCCCATTATCATTTTCAGTTTTTTATTTCTTAATTGTCCACTTAAACTAGCTAGTGTAATTCTAACCCTACCACTATTGAGAAGCTTCTCAATTAGGTGAATATCCTTTTTATTAAACAATCCCCAATATTACCCTTAAGTTTCTGTTTTTAACAATCTCTTAAGTTCTAAATTATCACAAATAATTAAATGCCAAATTAAAAAAAAATCACACAATTTGACTAAAATTACAAAAATATGTTATTATTTTTTGAATTTTCATTTTTGTAAAACACCTAATTATTAATTAATTCCAAAAAATATAAAAATCAAATCTTAAATGTCAATGCTATATTTTTGTATTTTTAATGCATTAATAAAATTAAACATGCCCACAAATATATGCAAACAATCAGGAAAATCACACAGTAATTCCTAGAATAACACATAATTAAAGAAAAGGCCTAATTTTGGGAATTCTTTTGGAGTAATTCGTGTGAGGCAAAAATCACATGTTCACAATGATTCATTTGTATTGAGGGCAATTGTTAGTCCCAATTGATGCTTGCTGAGGTTACTTTAGGATAGTTGGAAATACTTGGATTTTCCCTTAAGGGGTGGGTCTTATTTTGTTTGCTTGAGGACAAACAAAGGATTAAGTTTGGGGGAGTAGATAAGTAGGGATTTTAGCGAGTTTCATGCTCCTTCTTGCCTATGCTTTTATTATAAATCGTTACAAAATAGTCCCAAAAGGCCCATAAGCTGTGCTTGATTGCAGGTTTGATCGACAAAGTGACGAAATGTCAAAGATCGGCTCAAAAGGAGTGAAACCTGCTCAAGTATCAAAGACAAAGTAAACTGAGGGCAAACAAACCTAGCGCAGACCGCACAAAGTCGAATGCGGCCGCACTAGGTGATTCAGAGAGATGGCAAAACCAGGCTTCAGGCACCGCGGCCGCAGTACACATTGCGCGGTCCGCGGTGAAGGTTCCGCGGTCGCACTACCTTTTTATGCGGTCCGCGGAAGAGATATTCATAGAGATGGAAAATGCCAATGCGGTCCGCGGTCATGGTTGTGCGGACCGCGACATCTGCCTCTGCAGCCGCGGTCCATTCTACGTGGTCCACGGAGTCCAAGTTCAGAGAGCCCAGAATTGAAGTCCAAGAGCCTAGCGCGGCCGCGGTCCATTTTATGCGGCCCGCGCTGACCCCGCAGAGGTATTTTTGTCCAGTTTTTCCAGCCTAGTATAAATAGAACATTTTACCATTTTTAGGTCATTAGTTATATCCAAAACTTAGTTGTGCTCGTGGGAACTTCATCTGTAGCCATTTTTTGGCATCTTAGCTTCAAATTAACGATAGATTATTGTATTTTAATTTAGCATTTAATTAATATGCCTTGTTCTTCATCTATTTCTCTATTTTCTCCTACAAGCATGAGTAGCTAAACCCATTAGCTAGGGTTGTGGCTCAACCCTAGTGTGAGTAATTGATGGGTGTTGCCATCTATTGTTAGATTGACTATGGGTGTTTGTTATTTGGGTTAATTTTATAGTTTAATCTATGAATTGGTGGTTCCGAACACTGGTTTGTGCTAAGTTGACTTGGCTATTCTTGAGAAAGAGAGCCTACGTCTCCAAAATTGACCCAACAAGGAATTGAGATGGACTCAAGAGAATTGATAGTCCCAATTAAAAGGTTAAACCTCGAGAGAGTAATTACCCAACTTGAACCCTAGTTGCTTGAGCTAATTTGCCTACCCATTTGGTCTCGAGAGAGTCAATTGGGCAAAATCACTCTCTCAACCGAGAGGTGTGAGAGTGGGTAAAATTGTGCAATGGTTATAGCATAAGCCTCAATTATGTCAATTGAACCTTAGTAACATCTACCTATCAATTAGCCACATAGGTAATGTCACAACCCTAGTGCCCTTCTTCCCATTAGATACAACTTAGCAATTATCTTGTAGCATAATCTAGTCTTAATTAATAGTTTGATAATAGTAGCTTATAATCAAAAAACCCAAAAATGTATGGAAGCGACATTTTAGAACAATTACACAACTTTAGTCTATATAGATACTCGACTCCATTCCTAGCTCCCTGTGGAAATCGATCCCGACCCTCATATCGGGTAAAAGCTATTGCGGCCCTTTCTTCCTACCTTTTAGTAGTGTGGATTTGGCAGCGATTAGTGCCTATGGCAAGTGACCGGCGATGTACATCACCCATTTCATAAACAGTCGGGGGAAAGGACCGATTGAAGCATCTCCCCCAGTTGGTAAATCATCATTCGATACATTTTTTGAAAGAAGTCTTTCGCATCTTTTTCCATCTTGTTCTATTAATAACCGGCTCTGATCAATTTCTGAACTAAGGACTCTTCTCCCAAACGGTCTCCACAGGTACCCTCGTGTACTTCTCTCATCATGTAGTCAGTCTCCCCTGGCCCCAAGCACATTGCTAACGGACCAAAAATGATCTTCGATATAATTTTTCACCAACCAAGCCAAACTTGGCAGCCTTATTACGTAGGGCCCTCGATTCCTTGGGATCCGACGATAATTTCCCTTTCACAAAGTAGTCTATGTATTTGAACCTGCAATCCCAAGTCAAGCATATCAGGTTTACCTCGACGTGGCCTTTCTCCATTACTGAGTTTATTAATTGTACTACTGCTCCACAGTTGAATTCGTCGGATTCGACCGACGACCCTAGATTGGCCAATGCATAGGCCTCATTTTTTTGATCTCGAGGTACATGGTGTAGAGTCCATTCCTTGAATTGTTGTAAGGTCACTTGCAATTTATCCAAGTATCTCCACATCTGGTCCTCTTTTACATCAAACATCCCATTGACTTGGTTAACTACGATGAGGGAGTCACACTTGGCTTCGATCACCTCAGCCCCCAAGCTTTTAGCCAGTTCTAGACCTGCAATCAGAGCCGTATATTCAGCTTCGTTATTAGTCAATTTCACAGTTCTGATAGACTGCCTATTACGTTACCCATAGGTGGTTTTAGTATGATTCCCAACCTGGACCCCTTCACGTTAGAGGCACCATCCGTGAACAGGGTCCAAACCCCTGAGCTAGTCCCCGAGGCGAGCAGTAATTCTTTCTCAACCTCGGGGATCAAGGCCGTCATAAAGCCGGCCATGAAGTCTGCCAAAAGTTGAGATTTTATGGAAGTTCGAGATTTATACTCGAGATCGTACCATCTAATCTCTACAGACCATTTGGCCAGCCGGCCCGAGAGCTCGGGCTTATGCAAAACATTCCTTAGTGGGTCACGACACATATGGGGTGGCACTGAAAGTGCGACTTTAATTTCCTAGATGCGCTCAATAAGGCGAGTGCTAATTTTTCTAAGTATGGATACCTTGTTTCGGTATCACCTAGGGTTCTACTAACATATTAAATAGGAAACTACATACCTTCTTCTTCCCAAACTAGGACACCACTTACTGCTACCTCAAAAACTGTCAAGTAGAGGTATAGTTCCTCGTTCGCCTTCGGAGTGTGCAGAAAATGAGGGCTCGATAGGTATCGTTTGAGTTCTTCTAAAGCCTAGTGGCATTCCATGATCCAAGAGAAATCGTTCTTCTTCTTAAGTAATGAGAAGAATCGGTGGCTTTTGTCGAACAACCTCGAAATAAACTAGCCCAATATGGCTATCTGCCTGGTCAACCTTTATACTGCCTTGACATTGTCAACTATGGCGATGTCTTCTTTGGATTTTATCCTGTCCGGGTTGATCTTTTATTCCCCGATTGGATACCATGAAATCGAGGAACTTTCCCTATCTGACCCCGAAGGCACACTTCTCCGGATTTAGCTTCATGTTGTATTCCCTCAATATGTCGAAAGTTTCCTACAAATACTTCAAATGGTCCTCTGCTCGCAAGGACTTAACTAACATATCGTCAATATAAACTTCCATTGACTTTCCTTTATATTCTTCAAACATACGGTTAACTAGGCGTTCATACGTGGCACCGGCATTTTTTTATCCCAAATGGCATTACACTCAAGCAGTAGGTGCCAAATTTAGTTATAAAAGAAGTATTTTCTTGGTCGCCTAGGTCCATCTGAATTTTGTTATACCCGGAATAGGCGTCAAGAAAAATCAGTATCTTGTGCCCGACCGTCGCATCGATCATTCAGTCTATGTTAGGCAAAGGGAATGAATCCCTTGAAGAAGTATTTTTTGTTATTATCATTATTTTTCTGTCCAACCAATTGCACTTTTATGCTATTGAGATGAGATTCACAGATTAGATAGATCTTCGCTCATGGAAGAAGAGTATACCTGCTATGGCTTACGTAGTAGGTTGAATAAGATATCTCATTCAATAGTCCGGAGTTCGTTAATATTTTTGCTTCAAGTCCTGAAGTCCACGTAAATGAGTGCGTGTGCCATCAGTGTGTGACGAGTTGATAAATTATCATCACAATCTTAACAGAAGACGTGTGTTTATGTCTCCTAACTTTTTGGATGTCGGTTTGGATCTCTAATCTATTACTGTCAGCTTTTGTTTCCAGTTGGTTTTGTATTTACTGTATATAACGTTAATTCAGCCATCTCAAAATCACAATATTTCGAAAATGATTGGCTTTTTTAATTAGCATTAGCGTCACTTCGATTCTCCAAATGACTCAAACATAAGAATGATAATTTATGGGTTATATCTAATATGTCATACATAAGTTGTGTAAACAAAAACAAATACACTCGAAACTCAAGTTTTGACAAAAAACACTTATTAAAAAAGCGTGTGTGGGTGTATATATTTGTGTATATTTAGGATTAGGAGAGTTTTCCTTTTCCTATTTGTTAGGACTAATTTTCTATAGTTGTTAGGACTAGTTTTTCATATTTGTTAGGACTAAGGTTTACTACTTGACTTGTATATATATTCTTATTAATCAATAGAAGAAGACATGCCTTTCTTTTCCACACTTGGCCAACGTGTGCTTGCGTGTTTTGTCATGGTATCAGAGCCAAGGTCGAGCCAAACCATAAGGAACTCGAAGTAACGTACCAAGGGAGGGGAGGGGGGACAATGATAAAGACGTCGCGGCTACCGGCATGAGCGGTGGTGGTGACAAAACAAAAAAATGAAAGAATATTTCTTCGTATGATATAACATCTAATGACAATCCCAGGATTTTGATAACACATGTGGCTCTGAAGGGAGAAAACTATGATGAATGGGCAAGGTCCATGAGGACCCCCTTGAGGGCGAGGAAGAAATTCGAATTTATTGATGGAACAATGAGGAGATTGATGGACCATCAACTCGTTATTGATTTCTTAGATTCGGAATACTATTAAGCCTACTTTGCATTTTTCTATATCACACATGAAAGTAGCTGAAGATTTATGGACTAGTATTAAAGAACGTTTGAGGTCTCTAATGGTCCAAGAATACATAAGCTGAAGGCTAAACTTGTAGAGTCCAAACAAAGGGCATGACCATAGTTAATTACTATGAAAAATTAACAAAACATTGAGAAGAACTTTCTAATTTTGATCAATTACCGACTTACACATGTGGTAAGCGCACATGCGATCTTGGTGCAATCACAGAAAAGATAAGGGAAGAGAATAAGGTGCAGCTTTTTCTTATGGGGTTAGATGAAACAAAGTATGAAATAGTGAGGTCGAACTTGTTCGCTCAAGATCCGTTGCCAACTTTGAATCGAGTTTACTCGAAGTTGGTACAATACGAATATGTGAATACATGACTCGACGGATAGATGAGCTTGACGATGTTATGGCCTTTGTTGTACAAGGGACATCCCCTTATAGATGTGGAATGAAGTGAAGGACAAAAACACGTGCTCCTACTGCAAGCGAACTGGATATGATTCAGAAAGTTGCTTCCAGCTTGTTGGATATCCAAAATGATGGAGAGACAGACCTCGTGGTGATGGTAAATCAAGTGGACACGGTAGAGGACAATAACAATACCAGAAGTGTGGAATGAATGGAGGCAGCGTACGTATAGCTGCATATCAGGCAAATGTTGCACATGTCCCAGGAGATGGCATCTCCATAGTTGTGACAGGGGAAGAAAAGGCCAAGTCTTCAGTTTAAGCAATGAGAAGTAGTAGACATTGATTGCTATGCTGAATTATCAACAGATAAGTTTGAATGAGAAGATGACCGGTAAGAAAAATTATGTATCTTGGATCACCGATACAGAGGAGACGAATCATATGACATGATATTTAAAATCATTACATAATATGCAAAAAGTTGAACGTTTTCCTACGAGTTTGCTTGATGGGAGTAATGTTGTAGCGGTCAGCAAGGGTTCAACAAATCATAAAGGAAACTTGGTCCTAAAAAACTGTTCTTTATGTGCCTGACTTAACATGCAACTTGATTATTGTATCTCAATTAATCGACTATTTCATATTGTTTGGTCCTTTTCACTAAACCTTTATGTATTATACAGGACCGCACCTGAAGGATGCTGATTGGAGTGGGTGAGCGAAAAGATGGACTCTACTATTTCTAGAACAAACAAAGGTTATGTGCTCTAAAGGTTGGTGGGGTAGGCTTGTTGGATCAAAATACAACCCACACCATATCTGCGTAGCCTCTAGCCGATCCAAAAGAGTAATATGATGGTGCTGGCGACAAGGGTCAGGCAACACTATACATAAAGAACAAGAGACATAAGTTCCCGATATGAGGTAGGGCTTACCAAGTCAGCTGAGAAGATGGTGTACTGCTATCAGCTGAGAAGATGGTGTACTGCTATCACTGATCGATACAACTTAACAATTATCTCGTAGCATAATCTAGTCTCAATTAATAGTTTGATAATAGTAGCTTATAATCAAAAAACCCAAAAATGTATGTAAGCGACATTTTAGAACAATTACACAACTTTAGTCTAGATAGATACTCGACTCCATTCCTAGCTCCCTGTGAAAATCGATCCCGACCCTCATATCGGGTAAAAGCTATTGCGGCCCTTTCTTCCTACCTTTTAGTAGTGTGGAGTTGGCAGTGATTAGCGCCTATGGCAAGTGACCGGCGATGTACATCACCCATTTCATAAACAGTCGGGGGAAAGGACCGATTGAAGCATCTCCCCCAGTTGGTAAATCATCATTCGATACATTTTTGAAAGAAGTCTTTCGCATCTTTTTCCATCTTGTTCTATTAATAACCGACTCTGATCAATTTCTAAACTAAGGACTCTTCTCCCAAACAGTCTCCACAGGTACCCTCGTGTACTTCTCTCATCATGTAGTCAGTCTCCCCTGGCCCCAAGCACATTGCTAACGGCCCAAAAATGATCTTCGATATAATTTTTCACCAACCAAGCCAAAATTGGCAGCCTTATTACGTAGGGCCCTCGATTCCTTGGGATCCAACGATAATTTCCCTTTCACAAAGTAGTCTATGTATTTGAACCTCCAATCCCAAGTCAAGCATATCAGGTTTACCTCGACGTGGCCTTTCTCCATTACTAAGTTTATTAATTGTACTACTGCTCCACAGTTGAATTCGTCGGATTCGACTGACGACCCTAGATTGGCCAATGCATAGGCCTCATTTTTTTGATCTCGAGGTACATGGTGTAGAGTCCATTCCTTGAATTGTTGTAAGGTCACTTGCAATTTATCCAAGTATCTCCACATCTGGTCCTCTTTTACATCAAACATCCCGTTTACTTGGTTAACTACGATGAGGGAGTCACACTTGGCTTCGATCACCTCAGCCCCCAAGCTTTTAGCCAGTTCTAGACCTGCAATCAGAGCCGTATATTCAGCTTCGTTATTAGTCAATTTCACAGTTCTGATAGACTGCCTATTACGTTACCCATAGGTGGTTTTAGTATAATTCCCAACCTGGACCCCTTCACGTTAGAGGCACCATCCGTGAACAGGGTCCAAACCCCTGAGCTAGTCCCCGAGGCAAGCAGTAATTCTTTCTCAACCTTGGGGATTAAGGCCGTCATAAAGCCGGCCATGAAGTTTGCCAAAAGTTGAGATTTTATGGCAGTTCGAGATTTATACTCGAGATCGTACCATCTAATCTCTACAGACCATTTGGCCAGCCGGCCCGAGAGCTCGGGCTTATGCAAAACATTCCTTAGTGGGTCACGACATATATGGGGTGGCACTGAAAATGCGACTTTAATTTCCTAGATGCGCTCAATAAGGCGAGTGCTAATTTTTCTAAGTATGGATACCTTGTTTCGGTATCACCTAGGGTTCTACTAACATATTAAATAGGAAACTACATACCTTCTTCTTCCCGAACTAGGACACCACTTACTGCTACCTCAAAAACTGTCAAGTAGAGGTATAGTTCCTCGTTCGCCTTCGGAGTGTGCAGCAAATGAGGGCTCGATAGGTATCATTTGAGTTCTTCTAAAGCCTAGTGGCATTCCATTATCCAAGAGAAATCGTTCTTCTTCTTAAGTAATGAGAAGAATCGGTGGCTTTTGTCGAACAACCTCGAAATAAACTAGCCCACTATGGCTATCTGCCTGGTCAACCTTTATACTGCCTTGACATTGTCAACTATGGCGATGCCTTCTTTGGATTTTATCCTGTCCGTGTTGATCTTTTATTCCCCGATTGGATACCATGAAATCGAGGAACTTTTCCGATCTGACCCCGAAGGCACACTTCTCCGGATTTAGCTTCATGTTGTATTCCCTCAATATGTCGAAGGTTTCCTACAAATACTTCAAATGGTCCTCTGCTCGCAAGGACTTAACTAACATATCGTCAATAAAAACTACCATTGACTTTCCTTTATATTCTTCAAACATACGGTTAACTAGGCGTTCATACGTGGCACCGGCATTTTTTTATCCCAAATGGCATTACACTCAAGCAGTAGGTGCCAAATTTAGTTATAAAAGAAGTATTTTCTTGGTCGCCTAGGTCCATCTGAATTTTGTTATACCCGGAATAGGCGTCAAGAAAAATCAGTATCTTGTGCCCGACCGTCGCATCGATCATTCAGTCTATGTTAGGCAAAGGGAATGAATCCCTTGAAGAAGTATTTTTTGTTATTATCATTATTTTTCTGTCCAACCAATTGCACTTTTATGCTATTGAGATGAGATTCACAGATTAGATAGATCCTCGCTCATGGAAGAAGAGTATACCTGCTATGGCTTACGTAGTAGGTTGAATAAGATATCCCATTCAATAGTCCGGAGTTCGTTAATATTTTTGCTTCAAGTCCTGAAGTCCACGTAAATGAGTGCGTGTGCCATCAGTGTGTGACGAGTTGATAAATTATCATCACAATCTTAACAGAAGACGTGTGTTTATGTCTCCTAACTTTTTGGATGTCGGTTTGGATCTCTAATATATTACTGTCAGCTTTTGTTTCCAGTTGGTTTTGTATTTACTGTATATAACGTTAATTCAGCCATCTCAAAATCACAATATTTCGAAAATGATTGGCTTTTTTAATTAGCATTAGCGTCACTTCGATTCTCCAAATGACTCAAACATAAGAATGATAATTTATGGGTTATATCTAATATGTCATACATAAGTTGTGTAAACAAAAACAAATACACTCGAAACTCAAGTTTTGACAAATAACACTTATTAAAAAAGCGTGTGTGGGTGTATATATTTGTGTATATTTAGGATTAGGAGAGTTTTCCTTTTCCTATTTGTTAGGACTAATTTTCCATAGTTGTTAGGACTAGTTTTTCATATTTGTTAGGACTAAGGTTTACTACTTGACTTGTATATATATTCTTATTAATCAATAGAAGAAGACATGCCTTTCTTTTCCACACTTGGCCAACGTGTGCTTGCGTGTTTTGTCATGGTATCAGAGCCAAGGTCGAGCCAAACCATAAGGAACTCGAAGTAACGTACCAAGGGAGGGGAGGGGGGACAATGATAAAGACGTCGCGGCTACCGGCATGAGCGGTGGTGGTGACAAAACAAAAAAATGAAAGAATATTTCTTCGTATGATATAACATCTAATGACAATCCCAGAATTTTGATAACACATGTGGCTCTGAAGGGAGAAAACTATGATGAATGGGCAAGGTCCATGAGGACCCCCTTGAGGGCGAGGAAGAAATTCGAATTTATTGATGGAACAATGAGGAGATTGATGGACCATCAACTCGTTATTGATTTCTTAGATTCGGAATACTATTAAGCCTACTTTGCATTTTTCTATATCACACATGAAAGTAGCTGAAGATTTATGGACTAGTATTAAAGAACGTTTGAGGTCTCTAATGGTCCAAGAATACATAAGCTGAAGGCTAAACTTGTAGAGTCCAAACAAAGGGCATGACCATAGTTAATTACTATGAAAAATTAACAAAACATTGAGAAGAACTTTCTAATTTTGATCAATTACCGACTTACACATGTGGTAAGCGCACATGCGATCTTGGTGCAATCACAGAAAAGATAAGGGAAGAGAATAAGGTGCAGCTTTTTTTTATGGGGTTAGATGAAACAAAGTATGAAATAGTGAGGTCGAACTTGTTCGCTCAAGATCCGTTGCTAACTTTGAATCGAGTTTACTCGAAGTTGGTACAATACGAATATGTGAATACATGACTCGACGGATAGATGAGCTTGGCGATGTTATGGCCTTTGTTGTACAAGGGACATCCCCTTATAGAGGTGGAATAAAGTGAAGGACAAAAACACGTGCTCCTACTGCAAGCGAACTGGATATGATTCAGAAAGTTGCTTCCAGCTTGTTGGATATCCAAAATGATGGAGAGACAGACCTCGTGGTGATGGTAAATCAAGTGGACACGGTAGAGGACAATAACAATACCAGAAGTGTGGAATGAATGGAGGCAGTGTACGTATAGCTGCATATCAGGCAAATGTTGCACATGTCCCAGGAGATGGCATCTCCATAGTTGTGACAGGGGAAGAAAAGGCTAAGTCTTCAGTTTAAGCAATGAGAAGTAGTAGACAGTGATTGCTATGCTGAATTATCAACAGATAAGTTTGAATGAGAAGATGACCGGTAAGAAAAATTATGTATCTTGGATCACCGATACAGAGGAGACGAATCATATGACATGATATTTAAAATCATTACATAATATGCAAAAAGTTGAACGTTTTCCTGTGAGTTTGCTTGATGGGAGTAATGTTGTAGCGGTCAGCAAGGGTTCAACAAATCATAAAGGAAACTTGGTCCTAAAAAACTTTTCTTTATGTGCCTGACTTAACATGCAACTTGATTATTGTATTTCAATTAATCGTCTATTTCATATTGTTTGGTCCTTTTCACTAAACCTTTATGTATTATACAGGACCGCACCTGAAGGATGCTGATTGGAGTGGGTGAGCGAAAAGATGGACTCTACTATTTCTGGAACAAACAAAGGTTATGTGCTCTAAAGGTTAGTGGGGTAGGCTTGTTGGATCAAAATACAACCCATACCATATCTGCGTAGCTTCTAGACGATCCAAAAGAGTAATATGATGGTGCTGGCGACAAGGGTCAGGCAATACTATACATAAAGAACAAGAGACATAAGTTCCCGATATGAGGTAGGGCTTACCAAGTCAGCTGAGAAGATGGTGTACTGCTATCACTGATCGATACCGCGTGTTGTGGAACCACATGCATCCATTAAAGATGTCGTGCCCCCGGTTAATACATATGGAATAGTACTAGTATGTAAGACTAATCACCATTTCAATAAATCGAGTAACAGTACAAGGAGAAATAACAGGAGATCAATGGGAGCCTCAAACGATATAAAAGCGTCAAATTAGGAGAAAGATAAATTTTCAGTTAAATTTCAATATTTTTAAGTTGGGAGATCTTTAGTACCGATACACTAATGAGTTTTTAGCATGGAGGCCGATCTTGGCCCAATTAGATATGGTGTCTCCCCGAAGACATCCAATCACAATACCACCATGTGCGCGGCATGGCACCCAATCTCGGCTCGATCGGCTAAGCCGTCTCACTACAATGTCATGTGGGTTGACATCTTCTTCTGCTAGCAATCATCTCATCCCAATCAAGGGCAATATCTCAACACATCAATTACATCCCAATTATGGGAATAATATCAACATATCAATACGGGAATTTACTCCCCAACTACTCCTACATCGGCACATGCAGTTTCGGGGTGAGGTCGTTTCAACCTACCCTTCTCAGTGACTAGCGATACTTCAAAAATATTTATTATACCAAGGAATTTAAAGCTCATATCATACTCTTTAGCGCATCATTTCATTTTACTGACACTATTGGCCACAAATATAATTTTCATTCTTGGCACGATAGTCACATTTTACATCTCATACTTATTTCTTTCTCTTTCAAGCATCATTATAGATTAATAATAATAAGAAAATTTGTAATCAAGACATTAAATATGTATATGCACAATAGACGTCTTAAACACATTGAATTTTCCTTCCAAGAATAAAGCATAATAAATATTGCATTTGAAACATGGATTGAAGTCATAGCATTATGATACATAAACCATACTTGAATATATTCCCAAAGAAGAGCATAACATTATAGCAATATTTGAAACACATTTTGAGTATATATTTTTTGACACAAAGTTTATTCAAAATAGTCGAATTTATAAGGAATGACTCGGAACATGAGAAATAAGAACTTGGGCCAATCATACTTGCAACTTACGAGAATATCATGGAATTCAATTCTGCAAGAGAAGTTTCGCCAACATACCTCGCTTGAGCTTTTCTTAAACTACTACAACATTCCGAAATCCTAGCAATTTCAATCTATTTAGAGACATAACAAAATTGAACGTTAATTCAAAAGAAATTCATAGGTTCACCTAGACATTTCATCAAATACTAGGTGTGCAAATTAGACTACAAGGCCCTAGGATGGGAATCCGTCAACTTACAATTAATTCCCAAGTTCATATTTTACCCAAATCAGTTCAACAATTCCCATACTACCATTTTTATCACATGCATGTACAATCAACCGACTCCTATCCTCAAGATCTACATTCCCCATTACCTATTCCCAGCTCAATTTTCGAAACTGAAAGCTGGGGCTAGAACCTTACCTCTTTAGTAGATATTTTAACACATTTTCCTTGTGAATTCTCTAAGGCTTGAGCAAGGAATTTATATGGAGGGTGTTGGAGCTCCTCCTTCTCTCTCTAGTTCCTCCCACCTCTCAAATATCTGATTTTTTCCTTCTAAACAAGCCCCTATGGTTTTTTATTAAAATGGTATCGGGTTATAAAAATAGAAAAAAGAGCCTCCGAACTCAACTTTGCGGTTGCAGAGTGGAACGCAAAATATGTATGCGGTCTGCATAAGGGACCGTGAATTCATCCTTCAAAACTGGGTTGATCGGGTCAGGTCTGCGGTCGCATAACACACCGCAAAAGTCTCCCTGCGAAATATTTCATGCTGAAACTACGATGAATGTGCGGCTCGCGAAAGGATTATGTGATCGCATAGCTGGATGCAAAACGACCTCCAAAATTGGCTTTGTTCCTGTTGCACTCTGTGGCAAATCTGTGGTCCGTGGAGTAGTTATGCTGCTGCATAATGGACTGCAGAAATGCCACGTTCTGCAAAAATCATTCTTTCAACTCCCCAATACATTGCACAACCCAAAAAGTCTGTACCCTACTACCTTCGAACACGTTAGCCTACCTCGGCACTACGAAAGGGTGGGTTCTAGGTAAAATTTTTACGGAGCCTTACATACTCCTTATCCTTTAAAACAATATGTGCATTACAATAAACTCTCTGTACAACAAAAGGGCTTTCTTTGTAGCAATCACTACAGCTCATGAATTGGCTCATTTCTCTGTGGCTGTAAAAGATGGCAAGTGGAGAGAAGCAATGACATTAGAAATATAGGCGCAAGAGAATAATGACACATGGGTAATAGAAGATCTTCCCCCTAACAAAAAGGCTCTCAGTTGCAGATGAGTTTACAAGATAAAGTACAGCTGTGATGGAACAATTGAGCAATACAACACTAGTTATTCTCCAGAATTATCAAGTAGAGGGGATCGACTATAAAGAAATGTTTGCCCCAATGGCAAAGATGGTGACTGTAAGCACATTTTTTGCTGTAACAGCGCCAAAGAACTAGGAATTACATCAAATGAATGTACATAATGCCTTCCTGCATGGGGATCTTTAGAAGGAAGTATACATGAAATTGCCTCATGGGTTTTGAGCTGCAAGTCCACAAAAAGTGTGTAGACTTTGAGAATCACTTTATGGGTTAAAGCAAGCACCGAGGTGTTGGTATGCTAAGTTGTCGGCTGCCCTGGAGAACTATGGGTTCAAGCATTCACACTCTGATTACTCTTTTTTTAATCTGAAGAAAGGTGAAGTTCGAGTAAATGTCCTTGTGTATGTTGATGATCCGATTCTCTCTAGCAATGAGCCCGAGGTTATTCGCGAGTTCAAAATATATCCTGACAAATGCTTTCACATAAAGGATTTGGGTAGATTGAAATATTTTCTAGGAGTGGAAGTCTCCAGAATTTGGAAGGCATATTTTTGAGCCAACGAAAATATGCCTTGAATATTATCTCAGAGGCTGGGTTATTAAGTGCTAAGCCTGTGGTAATACCTTTGGAATAGAATCATCAGCTAGCATTGGCAGGTGGACTGGCGCTTAATGACCCTAAGCGCTATCGTCATTTTATAGGTCGACTTATCTATCTGTGTTTTACTCGCCCGTAACTATCCTACAGTATTCATATTTTATCTTTGTTCATGTAGCAACTAAAAGAGGAGCATTGTGATGTAGCTTTACAGGTTGTTCGCTACTTGAAAGGGAATCTGGGACAAAGTATTTTATATTGAAAAGCAAATATGATTTACGTCTCTATGGATGGTGTGATTCTGATTGGGCTGGTTGTCCCTTGACTCGACGCTCACTCACAGGTTGATCTATCTCATTGGTGGCTCACCCATAATTTTATCTAGTTTGGGAGTGACTTGCACTTCCCGTATTCATCTTTATTTTGACAATCAAGCAGCATTGCATATAGCAAAGAATCTAGTCTTTCGTAAAAGAACCAAATACATTGGAGTAGATTATCATTTTATTCGTGATGAAATTGACAATATGAATATCCGTACTAGCTTTGTGCCTTCACATGAGCAATTTGCAGATACCTTTACAAAGGAATTAGGAAAATCTCAGTATGTTTCTCTTGTGCAAGTTGAGCATTTGTAATCTGCATGTACCAACTTGAAGGTAGGTGTTAAAAAAACTTGTATATGACTGTAAATATTTGTGCATGTTTAGGACTAAGAGAGTTTTGCTTTTTCATATTTGTTAGGATTTGTTTTTCACATATGTTAGGACTAGTTTTTCATATTTGTTAGAACTAAGGTTTACTAATTAACTTGTATATATATTCTTGTTAACCAATAGAAAAGACAAGCCTTTCTCTTCCACACTTGGCTACCGTGTACTTCCCTGTTTTGGCAACACTACATATTTACAGTATTTATTTTTTCCACTACAACTTATAAAGATATTTCGTTTCCAGCTCGCAGTCATGCATATTCCTAATAAGTTATGCATTGACTGCTAATGAATTTTTCTATCATCTAATCCCTTATTTTCTCTATCATAGAAGTATTGGATTATTACAGTTGCACTAAAATATATACTTTCAACCAAAAAGAATATATATTCATCTTGAGTTTAAGCTAGCCTAATGGAATCCTACGTCAGGCTCTCCAGTTAGTGGATGCATTTGGAGTTAGTTATAAATCAAGACAAAATCATAGTGTTAATTAGATAGCATAAGCCTCGTACGTCATGCTTTTAACGTTCTTACAATGCGCTTAATAGCACATATAAAAATGAAGTACCAATTAGTGAAGGCATAAATATATATATGAAATGACAGAAATAGAGATGCTTTACACGAAAAATCCACTAAATATTAGACTTTTCGACGATCAAAGTTTTTCCTAAAGCTACAGCTAGAAAAGAATAAACAAATTAAGTAGATTTAATGACTTTGTTCCTAGGAAGAAAAATGCATTAGAAATTTTTATCATGACTTGCAATATGATAGACTCAAAATAAACAAGAACCCGTTTCAAACAAAAGGGTTGAAAGGCATCAAGTTGTTCGCAAGGCTAACAAAAAAAGAAATATAACACTATCATAATGAATATAATTGACTGCAATAATTTGGGTTCACATTTCCTCTTGAACCTTTATTAATAACAAAATGGATACGTAGACTCAGGTTTAGGTTGGTCCAACATAACTAAATTTTCCGAAATTAAATACAAAAGCTACCATCTTTGATTGCTCCTACCAATTGCATTGTGAAACTTCCACGAAGTTTAGCAAAGGAGCATAAAAAGGAAAATTTTCCACATTTCTGTTGTCTTTTTTACAGGAAGAATTGAAAAATGCCAATTAAGACGGATTCAAAATTTGAATTTTATGAATTTTACATCGACCTTAAGCTAGTATACAATAATAATTGGATTAAGAGGCAAATATTTATGGATTGATAGTGAAAAGAAGTGCTTCAACTAGTTGATGTTATTGGGAACTTGTATAGTTCACATTCTTTGGCTCTATCCGTGAATTATTCAGTAATAAGTCTTTCACAATCAGATCTACATATATATATATATAAATAAAAGATTATTGAATTTATGTGACCCCGTAGTTGAACCTCTGCACCTGTTTGTAGGTTGTCAACATGTAATTGCAATTGATAATTGCTAGGAAATTTCTAGGGGTGTGTGAAGATAGAAAATCATGTTACGTGTATTGGTCAAAATTCGGCAACTCGGTGACTTAAGATAAGCCGTGCCAAGAACGAGGTCGACCACGACATTATAACGAAGGGGTCGCTCTCGTAAGGGTCATTGCCGGGGACGAGTAATTGGAGTTGCTATTGTAACGGTAGGATTGACTTAGAAAAAGACACCAGAAATATTCCCTTGGATATTCCTTATATTGTACTTTTTGGGGTTTCTCGAAAAGATCCCTTATAAGTAGTAAGAGATAGAGAGCAAAAGAGGGACTTCACTTTCTGATAAGAACACATTGTAAAGGTTGACTAAAGAGAATATACAAAAGTAGTCTTGTTCACTGATTATATTATTCAAGCACATGTTGTTCAATCTTTATTCACAAGATTCAAAGATTCCATATCTATCTTAACTTCTCACTTTTTCACGTCATTGACAAAGGAAAAGAATATTCCAATCATACAATAATTGGTTGGTAGATCCTTTCTTATTAAATTTATTGACACTATCTACATTTATTACATATCCATGTTATCATATTCATTGTCAATTATTGGTCATTAAATCCGTTATTTAATGCTCTTGAACGCTGTTCATCTCGCAAGTATCTTATTTTATTTGGTCTAAAATTTATTAAGTTCAACTAATATTCACCTTTAATTCATCAGTAATTGGTTAAACATTACGGAAGACGAGACTCGCAAACGTTTTGGAAGTGCTAATTTACGTGATTCAACAGTACTCAATGGGTTAACGTGTTTCTTCTTCCTCAAGATTTTATTATTACCCTATAATAAAAGCCTCTATTTTTCATTCTGTAGCATGTATATAAACTTTACTTCAAAATACATAGAAACACAATCGATACATATTATATACAGACGCAACAAAATTAGAGAATAAGTATCTCATCTGATTAACCTACTCAAATATAAAAATGTAAATATTATCTTCAAATAATCAAGCAGGTGACCACGTTGGACAAACTATATTCATAATTACAGAGCATTAAAAGGAAGAAATCCTTGACAAAAATACGTCTACCAGTACCAGCCTTTATGTGATAATTGTAATATGCATAACCATGTCTATATATCATCTAACCAAATTGATACCTGGTCTGATTGTGGAACATATATTACTAGTACAAAGTTACAAACTTGCAATTTCCTTAATTTTAAGATTCAATTCCCATTTAATTCCAATGAAATACTAACTGTTATTTCATCCCATGTATAGCTATTTCTTCCCGTTTGATGGATGTTCAAGAGGTCGGACCAGATTGACCGAGTAAATTTAGGTGAAATGACATTGTATAGCCGCTCTCAAAATAATAACGGCAAAATTTATATATATATATATATATATATATATATATATATATATATATATATATATTTCTTTTCCTGCTACTGCATATTAATAGCTTCTGATGCAGACTAAAAGTGATAATACCCCGTAAATTTATCATATATGTTGCAATACTTTCTTTTTAATTAGAAGTCGAACTCTAAAAATAAAAAACTTTTTATTTTTATTCAAATATTTTAATTTTGAACTCTAAAAATGGAGAAACTCTTAATAAAAGGCGCTTCCCTCTTGGAAGGATCCTCACCATGCAAATCTAGATTAATCTCTATGATGAGCACGGCGGATACCAAGTAGGCGTTTGGACATAAGAATTATAAAATTTCAAAAATGATAGAAAAAATTTTCAAGTAAAAATGGTATTTGAAATTTAGAGTTGTGTTTGGATATAAATTTTAGTTTGGGTTGTTTTTAAGTTTTGTGAGTGAGAATTTTGAAAAACGACATTTTGGAGTTTTTAAAATTTTCGAAAATTTCCAAAATGCATCTTCAAGTGAAAATTGAAAATTTTATGAACAAACGCTGATTTCGAAAAAAAGTGAAAGTATTTTGGAAAAAAGGAAAAAAAAATTATGTCCAAACGGGCTCCAAATTGCTATAAGAATTCTGTAAAAATTGAGTCAAAAGGAAAATTCCGTTCCCCGTACCAAATCTCACAAGTGAGATCTAAGGAGAATACCCGAAGGAACAGAGAGACTGTTTTCGAAAGGCCTTCGGCTCAATAAGATGGAAAAGACGAGAAGAGAAGGAACAATATATTAGTAATAACAAAAACCAAAGAAATAATAACATCGAGAACTAGAAAATAGTTGAAATACAATAGCAAAACCAAGAAAATAAGCCCCTATGCTATGAAAACGGAAGGATAGTGTTAACACAACATTAACCACTAGCGGTCTAAGGCCAACCTATCGAACTAGCCTTATCCCGGACTCGACTACATCCTAATCTAGGCTCGACCTCCACACCACCAAAAATACCAAAAAAAGCGTAAATATAGCAAAACGAAAAACAAAACAAAGCTCAAGATACAAAAGGGAATGCAGTGAAATTAGAATCTAAATCTATAGGGTATATTTTGCCAATTCCCATTTCATTTCATGGGTTAAAAAAGAAGGAATTTGTGCTCACACTTTTATACATGCATATAAATAGGCCCGATTTCCCACTTCTTTCCAAAAAAAATAATACAAAAAGGACTTATTTTTTCAGGAATCACCAGGAAAATCATGATAATTATTTATCAATCATCTCTGCTGTTCCATCATAAAACAAAAGTCCTCGAAGCATACGAACCCATCCCCATTCTTATCCACGCCTCTTATCATACGCCGGCAATCCTCTAACGTACACCGTCCATCACCAATAGTTCTAAACACGTTGAACAACTCTTCCGCCGTTATCATTCCGTCATGATCGGCGTCAAAGAAATCAAAAGCATCTCTCAGCTCACCGTCACAAGACGGCGGCCCAAACGCCGACCTTATGGCACCAAATTCCTCTAAGCTAATACATCCATCACCGTCCCTGTCAACTTCATCAAGCAACAACGTCAGTTCCTCTTTACTCGGCGGCTCGGTTCCGACTCTGCTCAGAATAGCCTCCAGCTCTTCTTTCCGTATCTTTCCGTCACCGTCAGTGTCAATCACGTGAAAGGCTTGTACCAGTTCGGCGTAAACTTCGGCCGAAATCTCAGACCATTCGTCAGCAGAGATTTCGTTGGATAAAGTGGGTAACACGCTTGTTGGCGTAGCTAACCCATTGGGTTTTTTGAAGCCGCGATGGGACTCAGAATCGGATGAAGACGAGGTTGTGCCCGACCCGAATGACGGGTCTTCGGATCTAGAAATGGAGCGGGATTTTTTGTACTTGAAAAGCTTATTGGGGATGTTTTTGAGGAGCTTCATTATGGAGGATACAGAGAGGAAAAGCTGTTGAAAGGAGAATTGAGGGGAATGAGGAGAAGGAGAGAGGAAGGAGAGGGTTAAATGGAGGGAGGAAGTAGCAGTCCATAGTGAGCTTCCAGGAAGTTTCGTAGCTGTGAACAGAGAAAATAAGTAAGGCTATTTATTTGGGATTCGTTAAAGATTATTTTTTAATTTTAGGGTCATTTTATATTCAGAAATTACCGTTACTTTATCATTTTCTTTTTCGCTTTCTTTCGTCTATTCCGATTTCGTTTCTCTATTTTATTTTAGGCAAAAATGGTTGTATACGGTTGAAATCAGATTCGTCTATTACATGACATATTGGGATTGAAACTCAATAGGTTGAAGATCGATCCCAGATTCCATCGAACCAAAATACGAGGTCAGAGTGCCCGTCCTCGAGAACATCGAATACGTGACCCCGGAAACAACCCTGACCCCGAATGAGCTCTAGGAAACATTGCTAGATCGAATAACGGAGGGAGAAATATCCATAATCGGTCGGGTGTCACGGCAGAAATCTCGGCACGTATCAATAAGAAACCGGCTAATTAGCAAATCATGTGATTTCTTACATTTTATAGAATTGTACCTAAAGTAGAACTCCCCTACTATATAAAGGGGGTCTGATTATTTGTAAAGCACATGGTTACACGCATCCAAAAGCAATATAACATCATTTTCTTTTTGTAAGCTATTATTCTATGATATCTGATATCATTTGAATTGCATCCAGTTCAAATGAGACTCATTTTTCCAAGGCTTACGGTTTGAATTTATTTTATCATTATTCGCTTTAATTACAATTCAAGTCATCAATTTGTGTCAAATTAATCCACGTATCCTTAAAATTACTTATAAATTTAATTGTTATCCGATTTTAAGGGTAAACAGTTTGGCATCCACCGTTGGGCTAAGAATAATATTGGTTATTTGATACAAAATTCCATAACACACACTATTTTACACTTGTTCTTTGAAGTGTCTCTAATTTCAGGTTAAAGCTCAAAATGTCAAACTCACAATTGGCACCCCTACCTGCTGACAATGAGTTCGATCACCACCTCGAAAATAACAACATAGCGTTCGATAACGAGGTACCACCAGCTGATCCCATCGGAATTCCGATCGCGAACACGTTGGACACTAACTCGCATGTGGCTATCGACACGACCTGCCTACCACTCCCAAAAATAGCATCCATGATGGAGCCCGATCAACGACGCAGAATACTCAATACAATGGTGGAAATAGATCAATCTACGGATGATCTTCGAAATGTTACAGGCTCAACAGGCGTCGATAGCTCAGTTACAAAACCAAAGCCACACACCGAGCAGAATTGAACCCGATCCATCCCGAGAATCACCCGTAGAGAAGAACCAGTCGCGGAGAGATCGAATGGAGATGAGCCGGAGACTAACTCTGAGATCATAAGAATGCGCGAGGAGCTGACAAAACGGATAGAATCAGGGGAAAAGAAAATCGAGGCAAAATGACAAGAAGGTTGATACCTACAATTTCAGGGTCGACCAAATCGCGGGAGCACCGCCTGTACTGGAAGGCTTGGATTCCAAGAAGTTCGTGCAAAAACCTTTCCCTCCAAGTGCGGTCCCAAAACCGATCCCTAAAAAATTTCACATGCCCGAGATTTCTAAGTACAATGAGACGATTGAACCAAACGAACATGTTACGTCATACACATGCACCATCAAAGAAAATGACTTGGAGGATGATGAGATCGAGTCTGTCGTGCTGAAGAAATTCAGAGAGACCCTGTCGAAGGGAGCTATGATATGGTATCACAACTTACCTTCTAATTCAATTGACTCATTTGCTACGCTTGCAGACTCTTTCGTGAAAGCACACGCCAGGGCTATCAAGGTCAAGACCAGGAAGTCGGACCTCTTCAAAGTAATACAAATGGATAATGAGATGCTCAGAGAGTTCGTGTCCCGATTTCAAATGGAATGAATGGACCTACCACTGGTCGCTGATGATTGGGCCGTTCAAGCTTTCACCCAAGGACTCAACGTTCGACATTCGGTGGCTTCATAGTAGTTGAAGCAAAATCTGATTGAGTATCCAGCTATTATTTGGGTTGATGTGCATAACCGAAATCAATCAAAATCAGAGTCGAAGATGATCAATTGGGGGCTCCTTCTGGGTCCCTTTATCTTGTTATACCCGTCGACAGAGTCAAAAGAGATATCGAGCGTGAGCCAAGGTCGAACAGGGATCGGTATTATCCTTACAATGGAGATTAAAGAAGCAATAGATCCAGACGGAATTCTATGCAAAGCGAAAAGAGAAGTGACTGAGGTTAGAGCAACCGAGGACTCATGAGCAAGAACGGTTTCGATAGGGCTACCAGACCTAAGGAAGCACCAAGGTTATTGGAATATAACTTTAACGACGACGCTACTGCCATTGTGTTAGCTATCGAGTGCATCAAAGACACCAAATGGCCCCAACCCCTACAATCCAATTTTGCCCAAAGGGATCCTAAACAGATATGAAAATACCATGGCACTCATTGCCATAGAACGGAGGATTGCCGACAAATTGAGAGAGGAAGTGGCTCGGCTATTCAACAACGGGCATCTTCGAGAATTCCTGAGTGACCGAGCCAAGAACCATTTCAGAAATAGGGATTCTAATAAACAAACCAAGCAAGATGAGCCTCAACATGTCATTAAAATGATCACCGGTGGGGGTGACGTTCTTCAACGTCCAATGCTAAAACGCACCAAAATATCCATCATAAGGGAAAAACGGACTCGAGACTACATACTAGGAGGAACTTTGTCTTTCAACGACGAGGACGCAGAAGGTATTGTGCAGACCCATAACGATGCACTGGTAATATCTGTACTCATAAATAAATCTCGAGTTAAGCGTGCGTTTATTGATCTAGGTAGCTTGGCCAACATCATCCAACCAAGGGTCGTAAAACAGTTCAGGCTGCAAGATCAGATCATACCTGTGGTCTAGATTATAAACGGATTCAACATGGCATGTGAAACCATTAAGGGAGAGATAACATTGCTGGTGAATACTACCGGGACCATAGAGGAAACCAAATTTTATGTGATCGAAGGAGACATGAGGTACAACACTCTGTTCGGGAGGCCATGGTCCACAACATGAGTGCAGTACCCTCGACTCTTCACCAAGTGTTAAAATTCCCGACGTCAGGAGGTATTAAAACAATCTTCGGGGAGCATCCAACCGCAAAGGAAATGTTTGCAGTCGAAGAAATGATCTTGGTATTAATACTGACAATATCAAAGGAACCGAGTTTGGATACAAAGCAAGAGGATAAATAGCGATTATCGACATTGACCACGACCCAATCAAATAAATAGGGGACTGACAAAGATGATGATTACAGGGTTCCTAGACCTTTTATAGTCCCCGACAATTTCGACGCCACCAAATCAATGGTCGAGGAGCTGGAACAAGTCACATTGATCGAACTTCTGCCGGATCGGAAGGTATACCTGGACACGGGGTTAACCCCCAAGCTCAGGAAAAAACTTATTCAATTTCTTATGGCTAACATGTATTGTTCTGCTTGGTCCCATCCTGATATGACAGGGATCCCACCGGGGATAAACACTTACAAAATTAGCCTGAATCCGAAATTCCACCTGGTCAAGCAGAAAAAGAGACCCCAGTCCATAATCAAACAAGCTTTCATCAAGGACGAGGTATTTAAACTCCTTAAAATAGGGTCCATTCGGTAGGTAAAATACCCAGATTGGTTAGAAAACATACTAGTAGTCGCTAAAAAGGGGAACAAATTAAGAATGTGTGTAGACTATAAGGATTTGGATAAGGCATGTCCCAAGGACTCTTTCCCTTGGCCCAACATTGATCGCATGATCGATGCCATAGCCGGCCACGAGATCCTCAGTTTTCTTGACGCCTATTCTAGGTACAACCAAATACGGATGAACCTAGATGATCAGGAAAAAACCTCTTTCATCACTAAGTGCGGCACATACTGCTATAATGTAATGTCATTCGGATTAAAAATCACTGGTGCCACTTATCAACACCTAGTAAATCGGATGTTCGAAGAAGAAATAGGGAAATCAATGGAAGTTTACATTGATGATATGTTGGTTAAGTCCCTACGAGCAGAGGACTATTTAAAGCATTTACAGGAAACCTTCAGCATATTGAAGAAGTAAATATGAAGCCGAACCCGGAGAAATGCGTGTTCAGAGTTGGATCAGGTAAATTCCTCGGATTCTTGGTATCCAATTGGGGAATCGTGATCAACCCCGATAAGATCAAAGCCATCGAATATATCATGGTTGTGGACAACGTGAAAGCCGTGCAAATATTAATCGGGCGCATAGCCGCCCTGGGGCGATTCATCTCGAGATCCTCAGATAAGAGTCATCGATATAAAGAAGAAGAAAAACTTTTCGTGGACCCCGGAGTTCCAACGGACCTTAGAGGAACTCAAGCAGTATCTATCGAGCCCACCGCTGCTTCACACAACGAAGACAGATGATCAACTATACCTATGCTTAGCTATATCAGAGATAGCGGTAAGTGGAGTCCTGGTCAAGGAAGAACAAGGTACGCAATTTCCAATTTATTATATTAGTAGGACTCTAGGTGAGGCCGAAACTAGGTACCGTCATCTAGAAAAACTGGCGCTCGCTTAGATAAGCGCCTCTAGGAAATTGAAACCATATTTCCAGTGCCATCCCATATGTGTTGTGACAACTTACCCATTGTGAAATATAATGCATAAACCCGAACTCTCGGGACGATTGGCCAAATGGGCCGTGGAAATCAGCGGGTACGATATTGAGTATCGACCCCGGCCAACCATCAAGTCTCAAATTTTGGCAGATTTCATGGTCGACCTTACGCCGACCCTAATATCCGAGGTCGAAAAAGAGTTGTTGGTAAACGCGGGGACGTCTTCGGGGATCTTGACCCTCTTTACGGACAGTTCCTCGAACACGAAAGGGTCCGGACTTGGCATCGTGGCCACCTACAGGCAATGTAGTTAGACAATCTATTAGAACTGTGAAGTTGATTAACAACGAGGCCGAATATAAGGCCATGATTGCAGGTCTCGAACTAGCCAAAGGCATGGGGGCGGAGATGATCGAAGCTAAGTGCAACTCCCTCCTTGTGGTGAACCAAGTTAATAGGACATTCGAGGTTATAGAAGAATGAATGCAAAGGTACTTAGATAAGTTGCGGGTAACATTACACCGATTTAAGGACTGTACCTTGCAACATGTACTTCAGGATCAGAATAGCGAGGCTGATGCCCTTGCAAACTTAGGGTCGTCGGTCGAGGATAAAGAGCTCAACTCGGGGGCAGTCGTACAACTCATAAAATTGGTAGTGGAAGAAAATCACGCCAAAATAAACTCTACAAGCTTGACTTGGTATTGGAGAAAAAAATATGTAGAATATTTGAAGACTGGGAAACCACCCTCGGATCCAAAAGAATCGAGGACCCTACGTACAAAGGCAACCCAGTTTAGCTTGTCCAAAAACGGAACCTTGTTCAGAAGAATGTTCGATGGCCCACTAGCAATATGTTTAGGGCCAGGAGATACCGAGTACGTTTTGATGGAAGTTCACGACGGCACCTGCAGAAATCATTCAGGCACCGAATCATTGGTTCGAAAGGTAACCAGTGCCGATTACTACTCGATAGATATGGAAAAGGATGCAAAGGAGTTCGTATGAAAATGTGATGAATGTCAAAGACATGCTCCGATGATACATCAACCCGGAGAGCTTCTGCATTCAATTTTGTCACCATGGCCATTTATGATGTGGGGAATGAACATCGTTGGCCCCCTTCCATGGGCACCTAGTAAGGCTTAATTTATATTGTTTATGACTGACTACTTTTCTAAGTGGGTTGAAGCCGAGGCATACGAGAAGGTCAGGGAGAAAGAAGTCATCGACTTCATTTGGGAACACATTATATGTCGGTTCGGAATGCCGTCCAAAATTGTGTGCAAAAATAGAAAATAATTTATCGGCAACAAAGTCACCAAATTTCTCAATGACCATAAGATCAAAAGGATCCTGTCAACTCCCTATCACCCTAGTGGGAACGGACAAGCGGAATCGACGAACAAAACCATACTCCAAAATCTCAAAAAGAGGTTAACTGAAGCC
Organism: Nicotiana sylvestris; assembly: GCF_000393655.2. Classification (NCBI taxonomy): domain Eukaryota; kingdom Viridiplantae; phylum Streptophyta; class Magnoliopsida; order Solanales; family Solanaceae; genus Nicotiana; species Nicotiana sylvestris. Next base: position 88,100,439 of record NC_091068.1, on the reverse strand, counting down.
AAAGAAAAATGGAAGGAAATCCTGCTCGAAGTCTTATGGGCATACCGTACGACCTCGAAGTCCAGTATCGGGGCCACCCCTTTCTCGTTGGTTTACGTCACTGAAGCTCTAATATCGGTCGAGGTCGGTAAACCAAGTATCAGATTCTAATATGCTACCAAGCAATCGAACGATGAGGCCATGAGCACGAGCCTAGAGCTATTGGATGAAAGGCGTGAAGCCGCCCTTGTCCTGTTGGTCGCCCAAAAGCAGCGGATCGAAAAATACTATAATCGAAGGGCCAACCTCCGGCACTTCAATATCGGGGACTTAATACTAAGGAAGGTCACATTAAGCACCCGATGTTGATACCCAATTTTTTCTCATATATTTTTAATACATATATATACTTTCAAAATAGCACATATGCAGTTATAAGCATGCATAAGCATTTTTATAATTTTTCTATAATTTTAAAAGCTCCAAATTGATTTATTCCTTCTCTTTTTATTTATAAAATTTCCAATAATTATATTTCAAATTATTTTTGTGGTGATTTAGTCATCTAAATTCTTTATTTATGCCAAAATATTGTTTAAACATATTTAGTGCATTTTTAGGCTAAATTGCATATCTTTGCAATAATAGCCCATGTTAACGTATAATTACATTATTGATGCATAAAATGATCTTTTATATTTTTAAAATGTTAAACAACTTTTTTTAAAATCATTTTAGTACACAAAAATATTTTTTGGAAATCATTTATTATTTTTATAAATTATATAACTATTAAAAGAGGCTATTTAAAATCTAGCCTATTTTATTTTCAATTTCAGCCCCAATCTAACTCAATTGCCAGCCCAATCCCCAATTAAATTACCTAGCCCAAACCCAGCTACCCGATCTGCCCCCCCAAAACCCTTTAATCCCGACCATTGATCATAGAGATCAATGGCCATAAATGACCCTTCCTAAAATAAACTAACCTATACCCCCCAAACCCTAATCCCACTTCTCACCGTCGTCATTTGTTCCTCTCATATCTCAAAAGCTCTCAACCTAACCCTAATCAAACCTCACTGACCCTCGTCCATGGCCATCACCGATGACTTCTCACCATATCCCAGGCCTCCAACGGCCTCCCTCACGTTAATCTTTCCATCTCCAGGGCCCTCAAGGGACCAGTGCTAGTTGGCTTGCATCTATGGTTCCTCTCTCACCTGTTGCAGGCCATTCCAATGTGATTCCGAGTAAGATCGTCCTATATTGACTACAATCTATGGTTTTCTAAGCATGTTTCTTCACCTCTATGTTGTTCTCTTCGAAACCCTAATTTCTTTTCTAAACCTCTTAGATATGTACAGATCTAAGATGATTTGGGTTTGTTTCATGTGAGTTTTACAACAGCCTTGAGATTCTTTACAAGAATCGTGTGATTTTTAAGTGATTTTCATCTTTTTCTAAACTAGGGTTTCCGGAATTTCTTTTTACAAATTGTTTAATGGCTTTTTATGTTTAATCTTCTGTTTCTCATATGTTTTGACTGATTTTGTAAGTCTGCTGCAACCTTAGCTTGCTTGTACTGAAAGCCCTAATTTTTTGGGATTCTTCGTTTGGTTTTTGAGTACTAGTCTAATTATGTTCCTGCTTTGGTTTCTTGTGATTTCTCGTGATTTTCTTGTCCTAATATGCTTCTACTAAATTTTTTAGTTCAATCCTTTCACTGATCTATATGCTTGTGTTCGTCCTGACTATTCATGTTTTACCTTATTTTATATGCTAAACATGCTGACTCTTTCATGACTTTCTCTTTGATTGAACCCTTGATTATTCTGAATCTCTTATTTCCTGGTTTAATTTGAATACTTTCCCTTAAACTTTTGATTCTTACCTCTCTACTCGATTTGATTGAATTGTCTGCCTTAATTAATTTTCCCTTGCCTTATTTGTATTTTACTGATTCTTACTGATTGTTGCCTTAATTAAACTTCTGTTCATTTACCCCTAATTACCTACTCTATACCCAAACCTTACTTGATTCTTTTCCTTAAATACTTAGCCTGCTTTTACTATTGATTTAATTGTTCCTTGATTAAGGGAAGGACTTGCTGATTCACACTGACTTCCCTGATTTGCTACTTAATTGATCTCTTACCTTATTTGTTAAGTTTTGATTACTATATAAACCTCCTCTTATTTTAAGTTCTGAACAACGACATAGTTCAAAAAACACTACTCTTTACACTCTAAAGTTCTCTTTTTCTTCTGCTACTTGTGATACTCACTGATCTAGCTGGCTGAAAGCCAAGGCTAGATATTGGAACTTTATTTGCTTTATATTCTGCACCCTTTTCTTCAACTGGTATGTCTTTAGTTAAGTTTTGAAATCCAAACCCTATATGTTGCATTCCTGCACTAGTTCATCAGTTATGAATTCAACTTTTATTCCTGTTTACTTTTTTGCTCAGCATGTCTAAATTCTGTCTTGATCAATGCATGCTTTATATTCTGTACTCTTTCCTGCTTACTTCTTCACCTAGCATGTCCAAACTGTATGTTCAATCCTGTTCAAGACATACCAACTATTATCTATGTCTTAACTACTGAGTCTTTAAGATCCTAAGTGTTATATGCAGTTTGTTGACTATATGTTTTCTCTATACTCTATCCATGTACCCCAATGTGACTCCTATGTGCCACCAATCCTTTTATCCACATGTGAAATCTGTTTGTTAAGTGTTCTTTTCTGAATCTGGATTTCTTTTATGACCAATTGATTGTCTGCTGTTTTGGTAGTCTCCTAAAACTGTTTCAGTACTTATGATTATCAAAAGTTCTTTTCAGTCTTAATACCTTTCTATTAAACTCCTTCAACTGTTATGCACTCACTTTACTATTAGAATACTAGGTTCTGCCCCTCTAACATGTGTACTGCCTTGAGATCCTTGAGATCTCTGTGAACTCTGGCATGTCGGAGCTGGCCTTTCCACACTGCACCTAAGTCAGTTATTATTTGAGAAAAGGTCTCAGTGTGAGCACTGCCTGGGATCCTTGAGATCCTTAGGGAACTCTGACACACCTAGACACGAAATTGTCTATGGAACTTTGGCATTTGAGGCTATTGGAGGCTTGGGAAGTCATTTGGGCCTACTGCAGGCTCCGTATAGATTAACTAATGTTTATTTATATATTTTTATTCATTGGTCTGTAATAATTATTGTAAACAATATTGGGGTGATTAGTGAAAAAGGGTGGGTAGTCATATATATGTTGGGTAGCTTGGGTAGAATACCATGCCTATAGGGCTGTGTTAATTCAAATATGTTTACTATGTTTGCTTTACTTCCACAATATTAGAAACAATGCCTATAGAATCTAAATAGCTTTAATAATAGAGATCATGCCTGTAGGGTTAAAATCAGTTTTATAATTAGATATCATGCCTATAGGGTTAAAATCAGCTTTATAATTAGATATCCTGCCTATAAAGTAATTGAAGTTCAGTTTTCGTTACAGCATGTATTCATATTCGTCTTCTTAGAAATCATGCCTATAAGTTCAAGAGTCAGCTTTTAATAATTTGATACCATGCCTATAGGAATTAAAATCAACTCTAATAGAAATCATGACTATAGAACTCAAAACCAGTTTAGTTAAGTAAATCAGTTTAATTCATGTTTGTTCATTCTGAATTGGTTAATTAATCTGTCCATTTCTTAATAAGTTTTCAAATACTGCCTTAAGTTAATACTGCTAGAAAGCATGTCTATAGGATCTCAAGTTGTCGTTTAAAAAATTATTTTTGCCGTTTTACTACATTCATAATCAATATAGATGTCATGCTCTTAGGACACCACTGTTATGCGTTTAGGCAAGCCTATAGGGCGATTAAAGTCCTGCAACTATAAAACTGTGGTTTAAAACTGCTCGCATTCCACAGGTCTAAAATTAGTAGGTCTTTGACACTTCAGTCTTAATTCAATGTTGTATACGTTCTGCTCAATTAGATATCATGTTCTAGGATTTTTTTAAATACTTGATTGTTGTTTGAAGACGTGCACTTACTTGTTATCTCTGTGGAGGTGACTATGAGCTGATCAAAGCCTACTCCACACCACTAAAACGTAGCGAGAGAGGCTCACAATAGCTTTTACCCGATTTTGGGTCGGAATCGATTTCCACAGAGAGCTAGAAAGGGAGTTAAGTATCTATTTAGGTTGGGATTGCGTATTGGTTCCAAATTGCACTTCTATTCATTTTTGTTTTTTTTTTATAATTCTACTATTATCAAACTACAAATTATAATTGCAACTAGATTAGGCTAAGAGTAAAATGCTACAAGTTGTTCAAATATTCTAGAAGGCACTAGGGTAGTGACTTTCACCTAGGTGGCCAATTGACGGGTAACTGCGTCTAAGACACGATTGACATGATTGAGGAATATGTTATAACCGTTGCTCGATATTACCCACTCTCACACCTCTCGGTAGAAAGAATGATTTTTGCCCAATTGACTTTCTTAAGACCAATTGGGTATGCATATTTGCTCAAGCAACTAGGGTTCAAGTCGGGTATTACTCTCTCGAGGTTTAACCCTTTAATTGGGACTATCAATTCTCTTGAATCCATCACAATTCCTTGTTGGATCAATTTCGGAGACTTGGGCTCTCTTTCTCAAGAATAGCCCAAGTCAACTTAGTACAAACTAGTGTTTGCAACCACTAATTCAGTAATTAAACCATGAAATTGACCCAAATAGCAAACACCAATAGTCAATCTAGCCCTAAATTGCAATACCCATCAATTACCCACACTAGGGTTGAGCCACAACCCTAGCTAATGGGTCTAGCTACTCATACTTGAAGAGAAAAACCAGAGAATTAGATGAAGATGAACACATATTAATTAATTGCTACGCTAAATACAAAGATTCAATGATAAAAAGTAAGTAAAAATGCCCAAAATGGCTACAAGATACGTTCCCACGAGCGCAATAGCTATTCTAAAATGTCTGATGCCCTAAAAATGGAAAAAGATTCTATTTATACTAAGCTGGAAAAACTGGACAAAAATGCCCCTGCGGGGTTAGTGCGGACCGCACAAAATGGTGTGCGGTCGCACTAGGCTCTTGAACTTGAAAACTTGGCTCTCTGAACTCAGGCTCCGCGGACCACACAGAATGGACTGCAGCCGCGGAGGCTTCTAGTGCGGTCCGCACAAACTGGACCGCGGACCGCATAGGCTTGAAAGCTCCAACTTCACCCTCTCTGAACCTTGGCTCTGCGGACCGCAGAGAATGGTAGTGCGGCCGCATTGCCTTCAGTGTGGACCGCATAAAACCTTCTGCGGCCTTACTGCCTTACTGCTTGAAGTACCAGCTCTCTGAGTCTCCCTAATGCGGACCGCACAAAGTGTAGTGTGGCCGCACTAGGCTTGTTTTTCCTGAGTTTGTCTTGTCTTTGGTACTTGTGCAAGTTTCACTCCTTTTGAGCAGATCTTTGACATCTTGTGACTTTATTGATCAAACCTACAATCAAGCACAACTTATGAGCCTTTTGAGACTATTTTGTATGAAGTTATACTCAAAGTGTAAGCAAGAAGGAGTATAAAATGCGTCAAAATCCCTAGTTATCAACTCCCACAAACTTAAGCTTTTGCTTGTCCTCAAGCAAACAAAATAAGACCCACCCCTTAAGGAAAAATCCAAGAAATTTTCAGCTGTCCGAAAGCAACCTCACTAGCATCAATTTGGTACTAACAATTGCCCTCAATACAAATGAGTCATTAACAACATTTAACCTTTGAAAAACCATCGATCAAGTGCGATATAAGAGCTTCAAGAGTTGACTCAACACATCAAAGAACTCTCTCAATTACTTTGGTTATTGTGGAACCCAAACTCACACATCCTCAACTCTCCCTAAGCAAACCTCACCTTTAGAATATTGGCACGCAAAATGAGGCTAATGGAAATTCACTCATCTCTCTCAAGAAAAAGTCACAAGTCCGGCTCTAAGTACCATATGCTTGCCCCTTATGTGAGTATCCACTAATGTAAGCTTCATTCAACTCAAGATCATATAGGGCTTTTGTGGAGATATTGTGAAGGCTTTTGGTTCAGGGTAGGACATATTTTGGTCTAAGGAGGTTCCATCTTCCCTTAAGCACTTCTTTTTATTCATTTGGCACACATTCTCTTGACACATTGAGTCATTTCACTTCTTTCTAAGGGGTTAGAGAGACATACTGTCACTCTATCTTATGCATTTCAAACCTTTTTCTCCTTTCTCAACTTTCCACACCTTTCATTCTTTGTTTTTTCTTGAATCCCTTTTTATTCTTTTTCACTTTGAACATTCTTTTTGTCTTTTTGCTTTTCTTTCTTTTTCATTGCCTTTACTTTTCTTCATTTTATGCCCTTTTACCACTCTGTTGAAATTCTCATCTCTCCCCCCAAACTTATAATTTTGCCATGTGCTAAAGGAAAGATTGCGTGCCAAGAGAGGATATCTTTTAGAATGGGTATATGTTTGTATCATGGTTCTTGAAAGAAAAAGGTCTAAGGCTCAAAAAGGTTAACTGGGGATCATATCATTGGTAGGATATGGAATTGTTCAAACTATCAATTGGATCAAGGAGAGCCTATAATCATGTCTCAAGTCAAAATTCACTTAGGATTTTGCCTCACCAAACATTCAGGGCAAGCTCTAGACCAATGGCTCGGGACTTGGACTCGCAATTCAATTACTCACCACACAAGCTAAGGGATTTCTAAAGACATAGAGTCGGGGGCCCACAACGACCTTAGATATGATTTGAGAACACAATGGTCCCGAAAAATCACTTGATGATTATTGGTCAACACAAGAGTCTCAAGGTCACGACTTTCACCATCCTAAACACAACAACTTGTTTTTGATCATGAGATCAAAGGCAAGTGTGCTAGGCCCAAGTGAAGCTTTGCTTTAGGTACCCTTACCTACAAACTACTAAAAACAAAAAGGAAAACGGACTCAAACCCTTAAGAAGGTTGTCACGCCATCCATCATTGGGAAGAGCCACCCGGTTCACACAACACTCCACCTTTGAAAAGAATCATGGAATTAAGAAAACCAAAGGCTTATTGAAAACGTCCAAAACAAAACAAAAAGCTACAAACATAAATAAGAAGCTAAAAACGAAAAATTTTGTGGAAAATAGAATGAATATATACAAGAGGGGATTTGAATATACAATAGATGAAAAATTTTGTGAAAAATAGAATGAATATATACAAGAGGGGATTTGAATATACAATAGATGGGGTGAATATGTACAATAAAACGTAACTTTATATACAGACCCAATTTAAAATAAAAATGCGATAAATGTAACTAAATATCAAATTATATATAGACCAAAGATGAAAAATCAAGAAAACATAAAAATGTATCAATATATATACAGTCATCCAAAATGTAGGGCCTACCCCCTCAAATGAAAGCTGGTATTGTCCCCAATGCCAACTAGTCTAAATAAAGCATCAAAAGGATAAGAGAAAAATGATATAGAAGACTCCTTAAGCCCTGTCTGTCTGCATAGGATCATGAGTGGTCCCTGGGTCCTCTGTGTGCTTGGGAACCTCAGACTGGTTCCCGGTGGTCTGCTCCTCTACTATTGGGACCTGGGCCTGGACCTCGAGAGGTGCTGGAACTGGAACATTCTATGGATGACTAGAGGAAGTCTCTGGTGGGTCTGCCAATTGGATGATAGCATCATCGGAGGCCTCTATGTCTGCTCCTGCTGTGGCTGATCTACTGGGACTAGGTCCTCGAGCAATAAGTCTAAAGGTAGCTGATCTGCCTTCAGTCTGTCAACATCTGCACGCAGCTCCTTCACGGACTCCTTGGAGGCCCGTGTCTTCCGCAGCTTCTTGTGCTCCCGAGCAAGCTCCTTGAGAGCCTTGCTATGGGAACCAACTGCCTTTGAGAGCGCAACCTGAGTGTTAGGATATTCTTCTGATTATCAAGTATCTCCTTAAGCACATCCTCTGTCGACTATGGCATATGTGGAACTGGGGGAACCGACTGAGCCTCTACCGTGGTAGTCAAGATGGACAACTTGAATGAGGCAGTCTGCATCCAGTTGTTGATACTCAAAAGTGCCTGGCTAAGACAGTGGGTAATAATAGGATGGGCCCGGGAAGATGGGACCTCCGGGCCCACTGATGTGGATGGACCAGCTGGAATAGTTATGGATGTGGAAGGTCCGGGAGGGATGTCAGCAAGAGTGGACGTAGGCTCAACAGGGATCTCCACTATAATTGGCTCTTCAGACTGGCCAGTTAGAGCAGAAGCAGGAGCTTTGTAGTTCTTGCTCTTGGAGTTGTCATCCTTGACCAAGTGTTCATTGGCATCTACACAGTCATCCATGTAATGCTCCTGGCCCACTCTAGTTCTAAACTGTCTTTGCACGTCGGGGTTGTGTGGTAATAGGTCTCTATCTATGAAGCTCCTCTCCGGGATCAGTTTTCTTACGACCACCACTCCCTAAACTTATGGTACGCTACTTCACTTACAAACCTATCCTCCCAAGCTTCGGGCTTCCTAGTTCTAGCAACGCCTCCCAACTGAGGCTCACATCCTTTAGCTACCTCCTCATTTCCCTGTACTTCCTCCGTACCTACTTCTGCACCCTCCCCGGATAATGAAGCTGTGGGAGAGGTGGAGTATTCCCCACTACCGGCTGCTGAGCCCTCAGACGACCCAAAAGAAACATAAGTTGGTGCTTGGGCAGTGGGTGATGGTGGAGGAATGTCTCTCAATCGATGCCTCCCCGACCAGTCAGGGATGTATTCTGGTATAGAATCCGAAGAAATTTCCCGGGAGGGCTCGTACTCACTCCCCGACATGTCAAAGGCCCTATGTGACGACCCGGATAGTCGTCTCATGAGTTACCGCTCCATTTCACCCATTTTAGCTTCTTTATGCTTTGTTATCCGTGTTTTATGGGATCGAGATGATTAATTCAAGTTCGAAGAGGATTTGGTAAGAAATGAGACACTTAGTCTCTTTTAAGAAGGCTTAAGTTGGAAAAGTCAACCGGATGTTGACTTATGTGTTAGAGGGTTCGGATGTGAGTTCTGATGGTTTGGTTAGCTTCGGGAGGTGATTTGTGACTTAGGAGAGTGATCGGCAGTGGTTTTGGAGGTACGGTGTAGAATTAGGCTTGAATTGGCGAAGTTAGTATTTTGGCGAATTCCGGTTGATAGGTGAGATTTTGATCCGAGGGTCGGAATGGAATTACGAGAGTTTCTACAGCTTCGTTATGTCATTTTGGTCTTGTCTGCAAAATTTGAGGTCTTTCGGACGTGGTTTGGTTGGGTTTTTGATCAAAAATAGAATTTGGAAGTTCTTGAGATTCATAGGCTTGAATTCGATGTGATTTGATGATTTTGGTGTTAGTCGAGGTGTTTTGATGATTGGAACGAGGTTGAATAATGTTTAGGATGCATTGGTGCTTTTGGTTGAGGTCCCGGGGGCCTCGGGTGTGTTTCGGGTGAGTTTTGAGCTAGTACGGACACCCCAGAACTTAGAAAAATGGAGGGAGCAGTAGTTTTGGCGCGAACAACGCTCCTTTTTGCGCTGGGCGCGCTGGCCTAGTGCTGACCGCGTCAAAGTGGCCTCGGCCGCGGTCGTGAAGACTGCAGGTTGTTGGTCCAACTTCGGAAGCTCATATCTTTTGATCCCAAGGAATTTTGAGGTGATTAAAAAACAAAAGTTGTAGCCCTTCGTGTCTAGTTTAAAGAAAGGTAAGAATATCACAATTTGGACATGTTTAGCGAAAGTTATGGCCAAAAGACTAAAGTCTGTCCCTGTAGAGCAAGACCTGCGCGGCCGCGGTCGTTTTTGCGCGGACCCCGCTGGTTTTGTGCGGTCAGCGGTGTCAGAATCCGAGGGGTACTCTATAAATACGAGGTTTTGGGTTTTATTTGATATTTTGACCTAGAGAGCTCGAGCTTTTTGATATTTTTCGAATGTTTTCGCTTGGGCTTTGTTCCCTTAGCATATTGTGACGTATTCGTTCTGATTTTGGATAGATTTGACGCGCGTGGAGGCCAATTCGAGGAGCAAAGGCGTCGTGAGCTAGAGAATTGGCCAGTTCGAGGTGAGTAATGGTTGTAAATGATGTTCTGAGGGTTTGAAACCCCGGATTGCACATCGTAGTGCTATATTGAGGCAAGATACGCGCTGGATGATGAGCATGGGGTTTTCACTACTGGGGATTGTGACTTGGTCCATCCCGATTGATGATTTTACCGAATATTTGACTGAAATTCATTTGTTACCATCATGATTTGGGCTGATTGCCATAATTGGGCTTCGTGCCAACTATTTGGACCCTTCGAGGATTTTTATCACTGTTTCCTTATTGCTTGACTTATTATTTGAACTCAGTCCTGTTGATATCTACTGTTTTACAAACTCAACCACTTTTACTCAGATTTGAAACTTAAATGATATTTCTATATCATGTTTTGGGCTAAGAACTACTGTTTTACTAATGCCCAAGGGGCTTATGATGATTTTTGGATTGAGTGAGGCCGAGGGCCATATGTGAGGATATGCTGAGTGATATGAGGCCGAGGGCCTGAGATACTATTTATGCCATGCGGTGGCTTGAGTGATATGAGGATATGTTGAGTGAATATGCCATGAGGTGGCTTGATATAGCGCTTGGGCCGTAAGGGGCCCCTCCGGAGTCTGCACACCCACAGTGAGTGCGGGTACCCATGTGATTTGAAACAGTGGTAACAATGACACTGTTTGATGAAAGTTGGTCAGGTAACAATGGCTGACCATTATGCTGAGTGATTGTGAGGTAGCCCGCGGGGCTGATACTGTACTGAGAGTGAGCCCGAGGGGCTGATACTATACTGAGCGATTGATAATGTGCCCGAGGGGCAGATTTCTACTGGTTAATTACCTATTTTACTTGTTTTAAAAAGGAATATCATTTGATTTCTTCACTGATTTATTGCTTTAAGTGATTTTACTGCTTGATATGGAATTGCTTTGTGCCTTTACGTGTTTTCATACTTTCAGTCATTATTTGTAATTATTAGTCACTGAGTCGGAGTACTCACATTACTTCCTGCATTATGTGTGCAGATTCAGGTATAGCAGAGTCCGCACCTAAGCGCCGATTCCTTTCAGGCTAGGCAATGATTTGGAGTTACGAGGTAGCTGTTGATGTCCGCAGCCCCTTGACTCTCTTATCCTCTATCATTTATGTTTTCTTCAAACTGTTGTATCGGATTCCATACTTTGTAGACCTATAGTAGATTCTGTGGTAGCTCATGACTTGTGACACCCCGGTTTGGGCTGTGTCGGGATGGTTCCTGCTGTTATTATCGTTAAATTCCGCAATTTATGAGCATTATATTATATGTTATTACTGTTTATGATGATTAACTGTTTAAAAGAGGTGTTCCATTTTGGTCTGGCTGGCCTTGTCTTCACGAGAGGTGCCATTACGACCGGGTTCGGGGATTGGGTCATGACACCCTATCAACTACTTTTATGGCCTTTATCATATTCTTGATGTTTTGCCTCGCTTAGGCAGTGAGTCGTACCATTTTCTGCTTTCCACCCCGGCAGGATTTACCTCTGCCAGGTTGTTTATATCCTTTTTCTCTTTATTTACCCATTGTCTGCAAACATCATGCAATACATTTGTTAGTATCAATAGAAGCAGTTTAGATTATTGTTGCAGAAAGAATTGTAGAACAGAGGCAAAATGTTGCAGACAGTTCTCAGAAGATTCCCAAGTACGGGCCGTACACAATGGAGTGCGGCCGCACAGGGGCCAGTGCGGCTCGCACATAATGGTAGTGCGGTCCGCACAGAGATGGGGTTCAGACTACCCATCCTCTGTATCTAACCAGCGCGGACCGCATAAAGTAGTAGTGCGGCCGCACAGGGGCCAGTGCGGTCCGCACAAAATGTGGCATTGGGGAACTGCGGACCGCACAAAATTTAGCTTTCCAGAAGTTCATCAGTGCGGTCCGCACAAAATGGTACTGCGGACCGCACTGGGGAACTGCAGACCGCACAAAAATGACCGCGGTCCGCACTGAGTGCCCAAAAGTGGCATTGAGTTAGGGTTCTTGAAATTTTGCCTTTAAGGCCATTTTTCCACCTAATTAGAGTCCCTAGATGATTACCCAGCCCATTACACTAACTAAGTCCATATGAATCCAATTTTAAACTAACTTAACCTATCAATTAAATAAATACGGGAGGAGTGGAAAGTAAAACCTAAGAAAAACAAAAATTAAATGAAATTCATAAAATTAAACAAGTAAAAGGAAGATTATGGTACCAGATTATGAGATGAATTGAATCAACGCAATGCAAATCAAGTAATTACGATCAAAGGAGAAGATGAGCAGTGTTTATAATCTCTGAGATTCAATTTTGCGAAAAGAGTAAAAGGAGGCCCTCAAGGTCTATTTATAGAAAAACCCTTGGGGCCCAGTCTCACCTACCAGTGCGGACCGCACAAAATGGACCGCGGTTCGTACTGAACTATTTTGTTCAAGTTTGAGAAGGCAACACTCTGCGGTCCGCGCAAAATGGACTGCAGCCGCAGAGGTCCACCGCGTACCGCACAAAATATAGTACTGCCGCAGTGGAAAACTGCAGAGAGGCTTCATTTTACCCACACTAGTGCGGTCCGCACAAAATGTACTGCGGCCGCACTGGCAACTTCAGAGACCTGTGCATTTTTTTTCACTATGTCTTGCACTGCATCAACACAACCCTGTAACATCTTACAACCAGTTAGCCCAAAAATCAATCCTATACTTCAAAGAAAATCAAAGAAAGCAAGAAGAAAAACACATGGGTTGCCTCCCAAAAAGCGCCTGATTTAACGTTGCGGCACGACGCAGGTTACCATCACATCATTTGAAATAAAGAAGTGCCACCACATGGTTGTCATCAATTTTCCCAAGATAATGCTTGACCCGGTGCCCATTAACTCTAAAGACTTCACCATTTTTATTTTTCAAATCAAGAGTAACAAAAGGGGTCACAAACACAACTTCAAATGGCCCACTCCATTTTGATTTAAGCTTTCCCGGAAACAGACGTAACCGAGAGTTGAACAAGAGAACCAAATCACCTACTTTGAACTCATTTCCACGAGCATATTTATCATGAAGGTACTTCATCTTGTCCTTATACAAGGACGAACTAGAGTAGGCATGAAATCTAAATTCATCAAGTTCATTGAGCTGCTCCACACGAAGATTGGCTGCAACATCCCACTCAAGATTAAGCTTCCTCAAAGCCCACATGAACTTGTGCTCTAACTCAACCGGTAGATGGCAAGCTTTCCTAAACACCAACCGATACGGGGACATACCAATCGGAGTCTTGAAAGCCGTGCTATAAGCCCATAGAGCGTCATCCAACTTCTTCGACCAATCGGTCCTATTAGCATTGACCGTCTTTGACAATATACTTTTGATTTCCCTGTTGGAGACTTCCACTTGACCACTTGCTTGAGGGTGATAGGGGGTAGAAACTTGGTGATAGACACCGTACTTAGAAAGCAACGTGTCGAAATCTTTATTGCAAAAATGAGATCCCCCTATCACTAATAATCGCACGGGGAGTGCCAAACCTTGTGAAAATGCTCTTCTTAAGAAATGCAACAACACTCCGGGCTTCATTGTTAGGCAAAGCCACGGCTTCAACCCATTTTGAGACATTGTCAACCGCTACAAAAATGTAAGTGTTACCACAAGAGCTAACAAATGGGCTCATGAAATCAATGCCCCACACATCAAAAATATCAACCTCAAGGATGGTATTGACAGGCATCTCATCTTTCTTCGAAATTCCACCCGCTCTTTGGCATTCGTCGCGTCTCTTCACAAGCTCACCCACATCTTTGAACAAAGTTGGCCAATAAAACCCACAACTAAGAACTTTAGAAGCCGTCCTCACCCCGCCATGATGGCCACCATAGGGAGAGGAATGACAAGCCTCCAAGATACTCAATTGCTCCTCCTCCGGGACACACCTTCGGATCACACCATCCGTGCAAATCTTGAACAAGTATGGCTTATCCCAATAAAAATCCAAACTATCCCTCTTGAGCTTCTTCCTTTGGTTAGAAGAGAGCTCACACGGGATTATTCCGGTCACAAGGTAATTAGCAACATCAGCAAACCATGGCATATCATTCATTGATACCGCAAGGAGTTGTTCGTCGGGAAATGAATCATTGATCTCAAGGCCATCGCAAGGCCTCTCCTCCTCCTCCAAACGGGATAAGTCGTCCACCACTTGGTTCTCACTACCCTTCCGGTCCACAATTTCTTGGTCAAAATCTTGAAGTTGTAGCACCCATCGCATCAATCTTGCCTTGGAGTCTTTCTTTGTCATCAAGTACCTAAGGGCGGCATGATTGGTGTGCACTATGACTTTGGCCCCCAAAATATACGGCCGAAACTTTTCCATAGCAAACACTATCGCCAACAACTCTTTCTTGGTAACCGTGTAGTTCCGTTGAGCCTCATTCATGGTCTTGCTTGCGTAGTACACCGGATGAAACATCTTGTTAATGTTTTGACCCAAGACAGCCCCAACCGCAAACGTCACTTGCGTCACACATGAGCTAGAAAGGCAAGCTCCAATTTGGTGCGGTAATGATTGGGGTAGTGGTCAACTTAAGCTTGAGAAGCTCAAATGCTTGCATACATCCCTCATCGAACACAATCTTTGCATCCTTTTCTAGTAGCTTGCACAAGGGGTTTACCACCTATCTTTATAAACCTCCGGTAGAACCCCGCGTGCCCAAGAAAACTCCTCACCCCCTTGACGGAAATGGGGGGAGGAATCCTTGAAATCACCTCTATCTTGGCTTTGTCAACTTCAATCCCACGCTTTGAAATCTTATGTCCCAACACTATGCCTTCCTCCACCATGAAGTGGCATTTTTCCTAATTAAGTATGAGATTTGTGTCTTTACATCAAGCCAAAACTCTATCCAAATTTCCCAAACACTCTTCAAAGGAATCACCAACCACACTGAAATCATCCATGAAGACTTCCAAGATATCTTCCACCATGTCGGTGAAAATAGCCATCATGCATCGTTGGAAGGTTGTCGGAGCACTACACAACCCGAACGACATCCGAGAGAAAGCGAAAGTTCAATATGGACAGGTAAAGGTGGTCTTCTCCTGGTCTTCTGGGGCAATTAAAATTTGATTATACCCTGAGTATCCATCCAAAAAGCAATTAAAAGCATGCCACAAAGACGATCAAGCATTTGGTCAAGGAATGACAATGGGAAATGATCCGTTCGGGTCACCTTGTTTAGCTTCCGGTATTCCATACATACCCTCCATCCGGTAATGGTGGAGTTTTATGATTTTCAAGATCCAAAGACATCTTTCTAGGCTCATAAGAATAAGAGCCCATTCCATGTAAAGCATTCACGCACTCCACTTGGCTTGCATCCTCATTGACATCAAGATTTAACAATACGACTTCCAATGGGTCCTCCACATTGATCATTGCACTGGTGTCATCGATTATCACTACTGTGACGAGGTCAACAAAAGAGCACACCTCGGTACTTTTGGGCTACTTCATAGATTTGTACACATGAAAGATGACCTTTTCATCTCCCACTCAGAAAGTGAGCTCACCCGCTTCAACATCAACCAATGCCTTCCCCGTTGCAAGAAAAGGCCTTCCCACGATAATAGGAACCTCATAGTCCACCTCACAATCCAAAATCACAAAGTCGGTTGGCAATATGAATTTGTCCACTCGGACAAGCATGTCATCAATAATGCCCAAAGGTCGCTTCATCGATCGATCCGCCATTTGAAGTCTCATTGGGGTTGGCCTAGGTTTCCCGATACCCAAAGTTTTGAAAACCGAGTAGGGCATCAAATTGATACTAGCTCCCAAGTCACATAGAGCCTTGGCAAAATCCGCACTCCCAATGGTGCAAGGAATGGTGAAAGCACCGGGATCTTCAAGCTTCGGGGCCATTGAATGCACTATAGCACTAACTTGGTGAGTCATCTTTATAGTTTCACAATCCATAGAACGCTTCTTTGTAACCAAGTCTTTCATGAATTTTGCATAGCCCGACATTTGTTCAAATGCCTCCACCAAAGGTACATTAATAGATAAGCTCTTCATCATATCAATGAACTTTTTAAACTGATTATCATTCTTCTACTTCGCGAGCCTTTGAGGATAAGGTGGAGGTGGCCTTGGCAAAGGAGCCTTGGATTTTGGCACAACCGGTTCCGGCATGTCAATTATATGTTCCCTAGACAGGTTCACATCGTTTTGAGTTTCCACCTCGACTTCTTGAATATCAATCCTCACTTCATTGTTCACATTATCATCAACCACATCTTCAACTACCAAAGGGACTTCGTTATCTTGCAACTCAACATCATCATCCACGACTTGCTTTTGCTTAGAGGCATTCAAATCATCGCCTCTCTCACTTCTTTTTGTAACCGCCATAACATGATTGTTCCCACCCTTTGGGTTCACTACCGTATCACTTGGTAGAGCACCCTTCGGGCGAGTATTTAGTGACTGAGAGATTTGACCTAATTGCACCTCCAAGTTTCGGATAGAAGTGCTGTGAGAAGCTAACTGTGCATCAGAATCTACATTCTTCTTCATCATCTGCTCTAACATCATTTCAATTCTACCCATATCATTACCCAAAGAACTAGGACCTTGAGATGGAAATGGTGGTGGATTGTTCGGTTGTTGGTACATTGGGGACCTTTGAAAGACTTTCCCCCGGTTTCTTTGGTTTCCATTGTTCCATCCTCCTTGATTATTATTGCCACCCCAATTATTGTTATTACCATTCCAATTCCCTTTGCCTTGATTGTTGTTCTGATTACCCTAGTTGTTGTTTTGGTTGTTGTTCCCCCAATTGCCACTGTTTTGTTGTTGATTGCCCCAATTGCTTTGAGGTCTCCACTGTTGTTGGTTGGAAGAGTTGCCCCGTTGGCCTTGATAGTTGTTTACATATTGAACCTCTTCACTTTGGTCATCATAACCATCATTTTGAAAACCATCACATGCATCATCAAATTGCTCAGAATTCCCTTGGTTTTGTTGCCTTATTTGCCTTCTCTTGTTGGCAAGCATATTAATACCCTCCATGGCATTCACTTGGCGAGGATTTTGGACTTGTTGTAACTGTGCCTTAGCCAATTGATTCATAGTAGTTGTCAACTCCGCTATAGCTTGCCCATGGTCATGTAATTCCTTGTGCAAATAAATAATCGTAGGGTCACCTTGAGGCACATTGGCTCTACTTTGCCATGCAGAAGAAGTGTCAATCACCTCATCAAGTACATCACATGCCTCATGATATGATAGCTTCATAAAATTGCCCCCGGCAAGTTGGTTCACTATGCATTGATTTGTTGTATTGATGCCCCGGTAGAAAGTTTGTTGGATCATAGCATTGGTCATATCATTATTGGGGCATTCCTTCACCATCGTTCTATACCGCTCCCAAATCTCATGCAAAGGTTCCGTGGGCTCTTGCTTGAAAGACAATATCTCATCTCGAAGTGCCGCCATATGGCCGGGTGAAAATAATTTAGAAATGAATTTATCCGCCAACTCATCCCAAGTTGTGATGGAATGGTTGGGAAGTCTCTCGAGCCAATCTAATGCCTTTCCACGAAGAGAGAATGGGAGGAGTCTCAACCTAAAAGCATCTTCGGACACATTCATCTGTTTGCTCCCCCAGCATGTATCCACAAACCCCTTGAGATGTTTGTAGGCATTTTGATCCGCAGTGCCCGTGAAGTACCCACGCTGCTCAAGTAAGGTCAATATCATATTGGTTATCTGAAAGTTGCCCGCCCAAATTCTGGGTGGGACAATAGCACTTGCATAACCCTGGTTCAGAAGTACTCTGGGAGCCACTCTTGGAAGTGGCGGAGGAGGGTCCGGAATATTGTCATTTGGATTAGCATTGGCATTGCGGCCTCTATATTGTCCTTGAGGTACAAGAGGCACATCATCTTGTTCAACATCATCTACCTCCTCTCCCACAATCACATTTCCAAGAGGGTCATTTGTGTTGTTCAATGCCATTTTAGTACCTGAGTAGTGACACAAACAAGTAAGTAAAAAGAAGGAAAGAAGAACAATACACAAAACTAACTAAATAGATAGCCAAAGCCGTTAGCTCCCCGGCAACGGCGCCAAAAAGTGATTGCAGCCTACTCCACACCATTAAAAAGTAGCGAGAGAGGGTCGCAATAGCTTTTACCCGATTTTGAGTCGGGATCAATTTCCATAGAGAGCTAGAAAGCGAGTTGAGTATCTATTTAGGTTGGGATTGCATATTGGTTTCAAATTGCACTTCTATTCATTTTTTTGGGATTTCTTTTATAATTCTACTATTATCAAACTACAAATTATAATTGCAACTAGATTAGGCTAAGAGTAAAATAATACAAGTTGTTCAAATATTCTAGAAGGCACTAGGGTAGTGACTTTCACCTAGGTGGCCAATTGACGGGTAACTACGTCTAAGACACGATTGACATGATTGGGGAATATGTTATAATTGTTGCTCGATATTACCCACTTTCACACCTCTCGGTAGAAAGAATGATATTTGCCCAATTGACTTTCTCAAGACCAATTGGGTATGCATATTTGCTCAAGCAACTAGGGTTCAAGTCAGGTATTACTCCCTCGAGATTTAACCCTTTAATTGGGACTATCAATTCTCTTGAATCCATCACAATTCCTTGTTGGATCAATTTCGGAGACTTGGGCTCTCTTTCTCAAGAAGAGCCCAAGTCAACTTAGTACAAACTAGTGTTTGCAACCACTAATTCAGTAATTAAACCATGAAATAGACCCAAATAGCAAATAACCATAGTCAATTTAGCCCTAAATTGAAACACTCATCAATTACCCACACTAGGGTTGAGCCACAACCCTAGCTAATGGGTCTAGCAACTCATACTTGAAGAGAAAAACTAGAGAATTAGATGAAGATGAACACATATTAATTAATAACTATGCTAAATACAAAGATTCAATGATAAAAGTAAGTAAAAATGCCCAAAATGGCTACAAGATACGTTCCCACGAGCGCAACAACTATTCTAAAAAGTCTGATGCCTTAAAAATGGAAAAAGATTCTATTTATACTAAGCTGGAAAATCTGGACAAAAATGCCCCTGTGGGGTTAGTGCGGACCGCACAAAATGGTGTGCGGCCGCACTAAGCTCTTGAACTTAAAAACTTGGCTCTCTAAACTCAGGCTCCGTGAACTGCACAGAATGGACTGCAACCGCGAAGGCTTCTAGTGCAGTCCGCATAAACTGGACCGCGGACCGCACAGGCTTGAAAGCTCCAACTTCACCCTCTCTGAACCTTGGCTCTGTGGATTGCATAGAATGGTAGTGCGGCCGCATTGCCTTCAGTGCGGACCACACAAAACCTTCTGCGGCTGCACTACCTTACTGCCTGAAGTACCATCTCTCTAACTCTCCCTAGTGCGGACCACACAAAGTGTAGTGCGGCCGCACTAGGCCTGTTTTTCCTGAGTTTGTCTTGTCTTTGGTACTTGTGCAAGTTTCACTCCTTTTGAGCTGATCTTTGACATCTTGTCACTTTATTGATCAAACCTGCAATCAAGCACAACTTATGAGCCTTTTGGGACTATTTTGTATGAATTTATACTCAAAGCATAAGCAAGAAGGAGTATAAAATACGTCAAAATCCCTAGTTATCGTGATCCTGTAATTTGTTCTCTTTAAATGTAGTCCTAATTATTTTTGATTGACACGTAGACATTTATCCTTTAAAACCTTAGGAAGTTCTAGAACCACTTAAATTAGTGGTCCTAAATACCTCCAGGGCCACAAGGAAGGGACGAGTAGTGCACGCATAGGACATTTTCAAGGTTACTGGAACGCTTTAGGCTATGACTAGGGGGAGGGAATAGGGTAGTAAGGATATGATGACTACGCGCTAATGTCACGTGTAGCCCCTCATTGAGGAGTGTTTACCGGGCATTGTGTGGGGTGATCCTATAGAACCTAGGACCCCTCTTTTCCCAACTCCTATATATTTTAAATGAATTTACTTCTCTTTACATATGTTCAAACCTTTTCCCTGGTTTTCATTACTTGAACCATACATGTACTTAGAATGTCAAAACATGCCTTTATTTGCAAGAACATGTTAAAATTGTTTATTTGCTAAAAGGACTAATTCACACAAGTATAAGTTTGGTAGGGACCCACCGCTGTGGACCAAGAGGGGTGCCTAAAACCTTCCCCTCAAGGTTATTTCGAGCCCATACCCTAAATCTCTGGTAATGCAAACTAGTCTAAGAGTTAATCACTCTAGGTCCCCTAACACACCATAATCCATTAGGTGGCGACTCTTCAATACCCAATTCCCTAAAAGGAAACGAGTTATTACCCCCATGAATGTCGGAACCCAGACTTCTCTCTCCGCGGAGGGAAAAAAGGGGGCGCGACAGCATGGCGACACTGCTGGGGATACCTTCGGGCTCTTACCATAATGAACTAACCTTTTGTGAATTAGTCCAAGCATGCTCCATCCCACGTACCCCTTTCCCCTTATTTGAATTTAACTATCTATTTTCAAGCATTTATGATTTCTTTATTCCTGAAACTGAATTGTCTCCTTGTTTTCTTTTTTTGTAACTGTCTTTCAGTTATTTAAATACTGCATTTATTGTTTTACGTGCAAATACTTGACTACATGCTATTTATTGCTGCATAAATCATGCTCCACATTATATTCCACTCGGGCGTATTAAATCCTATAGCAACACTTGATGAGTGGTTGCGCTCTTCCTATTTATTACCCTTAAATTCAGAAAGGCTTATTTGCGGTAAAACTAGTCAATCAGCGGTGCAGTCGATGGTTCCATGTGTTACGCCCCGCAATATTACGATGATTTTACCCTCTGTAGTAATATATTACGATGATGTTACGTCCTGCAGTAATATATTACGATAATGTTATGCCTTGCAGTATTACATTACGGTGATTCCACGCTTCGCAGTAATAAGTTACGACGATGTTGCACTCTGTAGTACTGTACGTTGAACTTGTCATAAGGTAATTGATATCAGTCCAAGGAAAAGATTATTTGGGGATTATAAGGATTATAAGTGATGAATAAATTCGCGAAGGTAAGAAGGTAAGTAATATCGCAGAAAACGAATTTTATCAAAGTTTGGCATTTTGAGATAAAATATGGCCCAAGCAAAAATACCCAGTATTTTTGGACTAGCACCATACAAGGTATCCCATAGCCACGATAGTAAGATGTATAAGGTGTGTTAAAAGAGAGTAGTATTTTAAGTTATTCGAGACAATTTTTAAATTATGTGGATAATTAATTAATTATCGGGTAACGGAACATTACCCAGTTAACTAATAAGTGGGTAAAGATTCATAATCTTCACCCACCGTTCCACGTGGAATAAAGCCACAATGGCAAAGGATGACTCTTAGTCACCTTGCCAGATGGCTATTATGTAGTAACCAAATGATGACTTAAGTTAAAGTCTTGGTAAGAATTGAAAATCGTATCCATGAACTTAGTAGGAATTCCTTGTAAAAGGCCAAATACATTTTGCCTTTGGCTTAAAAGCTAAGAACGTTGGAACAGAAGCATTTTATTTCAAATGAAAGCTTCATTAGAAGCAATTTTCGTCCAAATTTCAACAAATCATAGCAAGATTTCGTTCCTCAATTTCAAAGCGCAGAAGCTTAATCCGATTTTTAGGTTCTAAGTTCAATCCACGAAGGTCTCCAATGGAATATTATATGGAGTTTTTCCTACTCTAGGTATGTTAAGGCTATCCCTTCTTTCTTTTGACATGATCCATACGATAAGAACGAAACGTGCAAATGCACAAATTCCATGAATGACTCTATTCATAGAAGTATTAGAGATATCTATGTTCTTGAATTTTCATGTGTCATAATATTTTATCATCTGTTCATGGGTCTCAGAAAAAAATACGATAGTTGAAAAGAGTTTAATTTATGATATTACTCAATGGCAAAATGGTTTTATGACATTCCGAAAGATTTTATTAACTAAATTTTCATGTATTGCATTCATGTACATTGACCCATGAACAGATGGTATTATATACGCATATATATGTATGTATATATATATGTATATGAGATATGAGAAAGGTTATGGCATTATATACGCACCACCACCTGATCAGCTGGTATACGTTGATGATTTTGCCTACAGTGGCCAAGATGATATGATGGGATGCCCTCAGAGGCTGATGATGTTATGAAACATGTACCTATGCATGACATGACATTCATTCGCATATGCATGATACTATAATTATTTCATGATTTACAAAGTTATTCAAACTTACAGGTTGAGTCATGTACTCTATATTTCTTCCATGTCTCTTATGTATTTATTTATGTGCCTTACTTACTTGGTACATTATTTGTACTGATGTCCCTTTTGTCAGGGGACGATGCGTTTCATTCCCGTAGGTCCCGATAGACAGGCAGAGAGCCCTCCAAGTAGGCTATCAGCTCAGCGAAAGATGTTAGTGTGCTCCATTTTCTTCGGAGTTGCTCGTTTGGTTAGCATGATTTAGATATGTATTGTTTGGTATGGCGGGACTTTGTCCCGACCTTTATGACATTTATGTACTCTTAGAGGCTTGTAGACATATGTCGTGTACGGCCTTCTCGGCCTATGTTTTGAGTTTATAAATAATCATGTTGGCTTATTAGGCCCGTATGTCACGTGTATATGATGATGTAATAAGAAAGATACGTTACATTTTTACTCGGTTGAGTAAGGTACCGGGTGCCCATCACGGCCCATCGGTTTGAGTCGTGACAAAAGTGGTATCAGAGCAGTTCTGTCCTAGGGAGTCTACAAGCCGTGTCTAGTAGAGTTTTGTTTATGGGTGTGTCGTGCACCACACTTATAAGCAAGAGGCTACAGGGCATTTAGGATTGCCACTCTTTCTTCTTACTCTAGATCGTGTGGTAGAGCTCATTTATAAGAATTCAAATTCTGAAATTCTATTTTATTCGTAATAAGACGATACCTACATCTCGAAAGAAGGCTTGAAAGAGAGATGGTTGTGGAAGAGCTGAGACAGAGGAATTGGATTTTTATATGATCCCTACGATAAATAAATGTAAGGTCTCTAGCAGATCATGGGTGTACTGAAAGGTATAAGCTTCCTGATAAGAAGCCTTAAGGCAAGAATGCCTATCCATCTTAATGGTGAAAGACAATGAGAGATTAAGAAGATAAATAAAATTCTCAACAAGCAAAAGAAGCAAGATGAAAAAGGGTACGAGGCGCCTAGTTAATAAAGGTTAACAGTGTTTATAATTCAGGCAGGGGAACATAAGCTTTTTGAGTTATATTCGGTAGTAATAGAGGTATGTACAATTGGTCACACCCATTCCACTTATGCCCTATGGGGGCTAACATATATAGTTTAGAGAAGGACGGGATATCAAGATCCAGCTGGGGTTAGGGTAACCCAAATTGGTAAATGGATGGTTTGCGTTAGTTGACAATTTCGAAGGACATTGCAAAAAGTGCTAATAGATCTCCTTGTGAAACACCTAGATGATGCATTTTAAAATAGTACCACTAGATATGAGTGCTACAAAGATAGGCACTGGAAGCCTGGAAAGGATAAATATTATATTAGTATGACTCCTATACCTAGTAGAGAGATAATGCTAGGCAACTTGAAGAGCTAGTGAATGGAACAAAGGGGAGCTAAAAGCGAAAGAATGTCATGTTGAAGTTTTCACAAAGGGATATGCAGAAATATTAGCAGAGTAACAAGAAGAGAGATAAGGAAGCATTATGAATAAGGTGTGATACATGGATGACAATGGTAGAGTGTTACAAAACCTATAGTTAAATGAAGAAAGAGACGAAAGGTGATGGGCCCTAAGAAAACAAAAATAGTATAGACCATACAGTTACATCCTCATTTCAGGGAATAAGTTCGTGGCTCTAACATGATTACCAGAAGGGAGAATTAAACTCCAGAATAATAGAAATTAGTATGGGCAGGTGAATAAGATAAACTAAACATGAATTAAGGAATGAGTGATTTGATAACGATCGACATCATGAGAATTTCAGATCGCGTTCTAGAAATAATAGAATGGACAACAAAAAAAAATTCAGGGGAAATTCAGAGAATGGTCATTCAGGAAGACGTTTCCCTAAAGCAAGCAAAGGGAGCAAAGTTAAGCTTAAGGGAATGTATGTGCCAGTTGCACTAAGTATCACCATTGTGAGTAAGGAATTTTGTTATCCTTGGTACATAAGGATTACCGCAAGGCGAGTAAGGGCTATCGATGATGTAAAAGGACGCCGACGATGAAAAGGTGAAACATCTATAGGTAGGTCGTCGTAGATCCAACTCTTAGTACTCCCCTAAAGGGGGGAATATGGAATGATAAAGGAATGATGCGATAAAAATGAGAAAGGGATGATATTGCACTTATCCAAATGCTACAGATATGCTACGATTCCAAAACATTATGCAAACGCGACGTCAAGGAGAAGAAGTAAGGGTTCCTGCCCGAGATGTTATTGATAATTAATGAGCCAGAGCGAGACATAAGTTAAGACCAAGGAAATAACCCAAGAAAGATTTCATGGAATATTGACATGAGAATGAGCCAACGAGTAGTTAATAGTTGATTCAGGAAGAGCCTAGTTATGGCTAGTCAAGAGGATACAGAAAAGACAGTAGGTCGTGCAAGATAAAGATAGTAAAACCCAATATAGTGAATTTAGCCCTGCAGTTATGACATTGTAATACTTGAGAAATATTCAAATAGGAGTTGGGGTAGTTAAAGGTACTGTATGAGTGTTACGGAAATAAAAGATAGTTCCACCGGGAAGACAGTCAAAACTTCAGTTCAGAAGCAACCGTACGAGCAGATGAGTGTGGAGGTAAGTAACTAAGGATAATTACAAGTGAGCACAAAATATCAAAAATTCTATCGGGAATACAATATAATAAGCTCGCATCTTTACAAGAGTCAGAGGATCCTCCCTAAGTACTATAGTGAAGGACTAGCTGAGGAAATAAGGAAGAAGACTTTAATCTAAGCACAGTAACCTAAAGAGGAAATGGTCATGTAAAAACAGTTTCACAACAACATTGTACGTCCTCCATAAGAAAGAGGAATCTACCGTGGCTAGTGAACGGGAAGTAAAAATCAAAAGAAATATTCGAAGATCATATGAGTTGTACGAAAATTCCGGCATGCATGGGAGCTAAGATAAACTAAGTATGCATGCAAAAAGGGGGAAGAAAGATCAGGAAAGGTAATAGCTTACGTTAAAAGAAATATGAGAAGGAACGAAAGGAATTATTTAATCAATGATCCCGAGTTGGTGACGTTATGAACGCACTAAAGAGTTTGGATTTTTATACATACAACATATATGTTGATAATCATACACTATAAAAGATTCTGGTATAAGTTAAAAGAAAGAATTGAGCCCATGTCATAGACAAATGAATGAATTGTTAAAAGATTGTATCATGGATATTCCATAGCGTCCATGGAGGGCTAAAGTAATAACTAATACCATGAGCCACAGATTGGAAAATAACTTAAACCAGCGTAAAGGCTGATCAGAAGAAGAAACTAAAGAGTTACATCAACAAAGTAAATCAGGAATCTGATTATTGGACCCAGAAGTGATAGGAATCATGATTGAAAACATAGCAGAATCACTCTTAATATTAGAGGTGCAAGAGAGCTAGCACAATAACTATGTTCTATAACGGCTCTACGATAAAGCCAGTTAGAAGGGTACCAGTCTCATAAGAAGTCGGTATGAAACTCCCACGGGATTGTGTATGTACTAGAGGTGCAAGTATTATAATAAAACTTCAAGTTATTGACGTGGATTACACCTGGATGGAAGGGAGGTCATGAGAGAGATAGAAGATATGATGCAAGATTTTAAGGTAAATAAGGTAAAGATGAACAACGTACGAGATACTCAAAGGCAGAAGATCGTGAATAGTCCATACTTCGGATAGAAGGCTATAAGCACGGGGATTCAATATCCAAGAATGATAGCAGCATCATCAGTGGCATATCTTCTAGTCAATGATTTCTAGGTATCGAGGGGTCCAGTTAAGAAAGTAAAGAAAAGTTAGAGACGATGTGATGTCTCGCTTGATGTTCTAAAATAATACAAGGAAATTCAAGCAAGTTGAAGGAAGATTATGAGTAGTATAAATAGATGTGTATAGGTCGCAAACTAAAGTATAGTAAAAGCCTAAAGTTTTATGACAAGATGTAAGAACGAGAAAAGGCGAGTGAGAAGGTGACGATAATGGATTAGTCCTCAGGATTAGGCCCATGAAAACAAGGGAGTTAATGGCTTCTCTATGTTATAGAAAGCTCAGTATAGCCTGAATGGACTCAAAGAAGTTACTCTTCATAAGTAGCATTTAGAAGAGATGGAATGCTGCCCTAATAGTAGAATAAGAGTCTAATTGTGATAGATAAAGGATGACGTTTGGGCCTTCGATTGAAAAAAGGGATTCATGAATTGTACGGGATTAAAATACTCACGTGAGAGAATTACCTTGGGATGCTATAGAATATGGTTATTGAAGTACAGTATCGCCGCTAAGTGGATCAGGAAAATTACTTCAAATATTCCTTCATGTAACGTAAGCCCTAAGGGCAAAGTATTACGTAAGAAGTTTCAAGTTATCAGTGGTATATTGTATATAAATATTGAGGTGAATCAACAATGGATGGACAAAAGTCATAAAGTATGAAATGAGATTAGGCCGTCATTCTAAAGATGAGCAATAATGAGGAAGCATTAAAGGACTTAAATTTATACATATGGAATAAGCAACGAGAGTAAGCTGGGATTTGGTAGCAGACCTCAGCAACGATAAATTAAAGTAAGAGTTATGGCAGTAAATTCATACGGATAGCTAAACAGACCTATGTGATGAGATAAATATTCGTGAATTCAACAAAGTACTGAGCAAAGAACTTCTGTATACTCATAGATGCCCAAAGGGACATCTTATCAAGCTTTATATATGAAGCCTAGAGATTGGGCACACTTACAAGGCCAAAATTGTACAGGCTGCATGATGAAATGTAGTAACAATTACGATATTGGAAGGATTCTGACTACAAGTTGTGGTGTGAGAAGGAGCCCTAAGGGGGGAATGCCCTGGACTTTGGACTCATTCATAGAATAGTCGCCTAGATAGCAAGGGAAGTTCTAAAGTATTTAGAAGATATAAGTTATGAAAATGATAAGTGCATCGGTCAACATTCGAGGACAAATGTTCCAAAGGGAGGAATAATGTTATGCCCTGCAGTATTACGATGATGTTACCCTCTGCAGTAATATATTGCGATGATGTTACATCCTACAGTAATATGTTATAATAATGTTATACCTTGCAGTATTACATTATGGTGACGTCACGCTTCGTAGTAATAAGTTACGACGATGTTGCACCCTATAATATTGTACGTTGAATTTGTCGTAAGGTAATTGCATCAGTCCAAGAAAAACATTATTTGGGGATAATAAGGATTATAACTAATATAAGTGATGAGTAAATTTGTGAAGGTAAGAGGGCAAGTAATATTGAAGAAAACGAATTTTGTCGAAGTTTGGCATTTTGAGATAAAATACGGCCCGAGCAAAAATGTCTGATATTTATGCACTAGCACCATACAAGATACCCCATAGCCACGATAGTAAGATGTATAAGCTGTGTTAAAAGAGAGTAGTATTTTAAGTAATTCAAGACAATTTTTAAATTATGCGGATAATTAATTAATTATCGGGTAACGGGACATTACCCAATTAACTAATAAGTGGGTAAAGATTGATAATCTTCAGTCACCCTTCCACGTGGCATAAAGCCACAATGGCAAAGGATGACTCTTGGTCACCTTGCAAGATGGCTATTATGTAGTAACCAAATGATGACTTAAGTTAAAGTCTTGGAAAGAATTGAAAATCTTATCCATGAACTTAGTAGGAATTACTTGTAAAATGCCAAACATAATCTGCCTTTGGCATAAAAGCTAAGAACGTTGGAACAGAAGCATTTTATTTCAAACAAAAGCTTCATTAGAAGCAATTTTCGTCCAAATTTCAACAAATCAAAGCAAGATTTCGTTCCTCAATTTCAAAGCGCAGAAGCTTAATCCAATTTTTAGGTTCTAAGTTCAATCCATGAAGGTTTCCAATGGAATATTATATGGATTTTTCCTACTCCAGGTATGTTAAGGCTATCCCTTCTTTCTTTTGTCATGATCCATACGATACGAACGAAACGTGCAAATGCACAAATTCCATGAATGACTCTATTCATAGAAGTATTAGAGATATCTATGTTCTTGAATTTTCATGTGTCATAATATTTTATCATCTGTTCATGGGTCTCAGAAAAAAATACGATAGTTGAAAAGAGTTTACTTTATGATATTACTCAATGGCAAAATGGTCTTATGACATTCCGAAAGATTATATTAACGAAATTTTCATGCATTGCATTCATGTACATTGATCCATGACCAGATGGCATTATATACACGTATATTTGTATGTATATATATGTATATGGGATATGGGAAAGGTTATGGCATTATATATGCACTACCACCTGATCAGCTGGTATACGTTGATGATTTTGCCTACAGTGGCCAAGATGATATGATGGGATGCCCTCAAGGGATGATGATGTTATGAAACATGTACCTATGCACGACATGACATTCATACGCATATGCATGATACTATAATTATTTCGTGATTTACAAAGTTATTCAGACTTACATGTTGCGTCATATACTCTATATTTCTTCCATGACTATTATGTATTTATTTATGTGCTTTACATACTCGGTACATTATTCGTACTGACGTCTCTTTTGCCTAGGGATGCTGCATTTCATGCCCGTAGGTCCCGATAGACAGATCGAGTGCCCTCCAAGTAAGATATCAGCTCAGCAAAAGATGTTGGTCGCTCCATTTGCTTCAGAGTTGCTCGTTTGGTTAGTATGACTTAGACGTGTATTGTTTGGTATGGCGGGACTCTATCCCGATCTTTATGACATTTATGTACTCTTTGAGGCTTGTAGACATATGTTGTGTACGTGAAAGATTGTACGGCCTTGTCGGCCTATGTTTTGAGTTTATAAATGATTATGTTGGCCTATTAGGCCCGTATGTCACGTGTATATGATGATGTAATAAGAAAGATATATTTCGTTGGTACTTGGTTGAGTAAGGTACCGGGTGCCCGTCACGATCCATCGGTTTGGGTCGTGACACCACGTCTTTCCCCTTCAAGTTGTCTGCTTGAAGGTACCAGTCTAGACCCCCATCATAACCTTACTCTGATCATAATTGTGCATGGATCATGGTCAAACCTAGTTGGATTAATACTTTGTCCACATAATAATCCTTTAAGACAAGCCTTATTCAAAAGTTCATCGGGGTTTTCATAATCCTAACGGACACAACCACGTTCTGTGCATTAATTTGGAGAACTAAATGCCAATATGCTAATAATGAATGTATGAGTTGTCGAGTTTGGTGGGGGAAAAGGGCCTAACTCTCTTTGTTTTGCAGAAAATAAGGAACGAGGTCCCCAGATTCGGTATGGTTAGCACACCCTCACTCTTGCTAGACTGGTGGAGGGATCTTCCATCAAGTGACCAAATCAATGAATGGAAAGAGAGGGCAGTAAAATCTAGCAAAAAGCTGGAATATCTGGAATACAGTCTGATGGAATTGGAAGGAAAAGTGAGGAAGAGAGTCACCGACTGCTAGAATACTGAGGGAAACGAAGAAGGACATTTAGTACAAGCATTCTTACTGATGAACCTACGCGAACTGGGGGATTTGATAGACAAGAGCATTCAATCTAGAGAAGATCCTTCTGGGACCAAGTAGGCTAGATTTATTTGCTTTCCTAAATGTAATAAGGCCAAGTGCCAGTAGTGACTTACTTTTCTATTATCTTAGTGTCGTTTTGGGATTCTTCTATTTTTACATTATGAAATGAAGTATTTATTGGCATCCAGAGTTCTCCAAATCTATTTGTCACTAGGCCTACCTCGTGCACAATGAGGCTCCCAAATTAGGACACAAATTTACATTTTTGCAATATGTGTTTAAATACTACAAATATTTCAGAATCCTTACTGACTTGTTACCTTTTTGTTTTTCCTTATTTTGATTATTCCCATCCTCTTAGTTTAGTTCACTCATACTGGCATCATCAGCGTATCATACCAGATCTAGAGGCCCTCCACCTCCTCCTCCTCCAAGCAATACAAAAGGCAAAGAAAAAACAAAAATGGACGACTTAAGTGATATCCGAAAGGAGAATGTTGAGAACGCAGAAACTTCATATGGACGAAGTACTCCGGCACCAAATGATCTAGTCTTGAGATTGAAACAAAAGATACTAGAACTACAAGGAGAACTTGAGCAGGTTTACAACTTAGCAAACTTGCCACTCACCCTGAATGTCCCCGACATCAATCAATAGAACACAAAGAACCCAACACCTCCCCAAAACACACAAAATCAACATCCACAAAATCCTCCCGCACCAAATCAATATGCAACCCCACCCCAAAATATCAATCCCCTACCAATACCAACTCCGCCACAACACCACCATCAACCAATTCATTACCTACCAACCGCCACTTATCACTCTCCCTAAAACACACCACAACCCATTTCGGATCCTCAAAACTCAATCAATGACCATCATTACACCCAAGTCCCTGGCACCCATCAAAGTAACCCTATATACGTAGAAACCATACCTCACTCTATCCAACTAGTCTTCTATACATCGAAATCCTCCGAGAAGGACCTGCTCATTAAAAACATGGCTGAAGAACTCAAGAAGTTGACGAATCGAGTTCAGGGTGTCGAAGGCGGCAAAGGAATAGAAGGGTTGAATTATGAAGACCTATGCATACAGCCAAACGTAGAACTACCAAAAGATTATAAACCTCCCAAGTTCGAGATGTTTGATGGTATAGGTGATCCCAGGGTTCATTTGAGGACCTATTGTGACAAGCTCGTCAAGGTCGGAAAGGATGCAAAGATCCGGATGAAACTCTTTATGAGGAGTCTTACTGGAGATGCTTTGTCTTGGTACATCAGCCAGGATCCCAAGAAATGGTCTTATTGGGTGAATATGGCGTCAGATTTCATGGACCGGTTCAGGTTCAATACAGAGAATGCACATGATGTTTTCTATATCCAGAATCTTAAAAAGAAACCACTAAGACTTTCCATGAGTATGCTACTCGTTGGAGGTCGGAAGCGGCCAAAGTCAGGCCATCTTTGGATGAGGAATAGACGAACAAGTTCTTCGTCAGAGCGCAAGATTCACAGTATTATGAAAGGTTGATAGTTATTGAAAACCATAAGTTCTCCAATATCATCAAGCTTGGGGAAAGAATTGAGGAAGGCATCAAAAGCAGGATGGTAATGAATTTTGAGGCACTGCAGGCCACAAATAAGGGATTACAATCAGGCGGCATATCAAAGAAGAGAGATGTTGGGGCAATAATGGTAGCTCAGAGCCCGAAATCTCCACTTACCTATAAAACACTTCCACCCACATATCAAACGCCTTTGCCCACATATTAAACTCCTCCACCCACATACCAAGCATTGCCACTTACATATCAGCCTTCATCTCCCAGATATTCCCAACCAGCCACTGTTCATCACACCTATAACTCCTAACCATCCCATTTTCAATCACCTCCAATTCGCCAAAACTTTCCAAGACCAAGACCCAATTTCGACCGCAAGTCACCCAGATAATACACCGCCATTGCTGAACCCATCGACAAACTATATGAAAGACTGAAAGCTACTGGTTATGTCACCCCCATTCCCGCCATGGCATTAGAGAATCCATCCCAATGGGTCAATTCGAATAAAACTTATGCGTACCGATCCAGTATGAAGGGGCACACCACTGATGAGTGTCGAACATTGAAAGATATGATCCAGACGCCAATTGACAACAAGGTCATACAAGCAAAAGAGGCCGCATCCAACGTCTGCAATAACCCCCTCCCTGATCATAGAGGAGGTGAGATACATGTGAAACAGGCGAACGAAGAATAGGACCCTGAGGGTTCAATTGGGCTTATTCGAGAAGGCGATGACTTTAAAGTTATAGTCACGCTTACTCCTATTATGGTACAGACAAAGTCACCAATCGAGGTCGAGGTAGCTGTACCGGTTCCATTTGAGGTAGAGGTAGCTCCACCTGCAGCCACCTCCGCTCCATTTGAAGTAGAAGTGGTCACACCTTTCATAGTGATAGTATCAATCACACCTCCTTTAGACTCAAATGCAATACCCTGGGATTACATTGCCGAAGCTCGGCAAAAAAGGAAGGCGAAGGTAGAGGAATCTGATGCTGCACAAGGAATGACTAGGACTAGAAGAGTCTATACACCTGAACATTTGGGAGGACCAAGAAAGGATGCCACTACCAGGCAGCCTATCATTGAGACAGGGCCATATGACCTATAGAGGAAAGTACAAGCAAAGGAGTATTCCGTCATTGACCATATGAACAAAACCCCAGCTCAGATATCCATTCGGTCACTGTTGCAAAATTTAGAAGCACATAAGAATGCTTTAATGAAGGTGTCGAGCGAGGCTTATGTACCCAATAATATCATTGGCGGAGAAATGGCCAATATGGTAGGCCAAGTATTGGAAAGTCATAAGATCATCTTCCATGAAGATGAGCTACCACCTTAAGGTTTGAATCACAATCGAGCATTGCATATCATAGTGCAATTTTAAGACAAATTCATTGCCAGGGTCCTGGTTGACGGAGGTTCGAGCCTCAATATTTGTCTGTTGGATACTATGAAAAGGTTGGACAAAGGCTTACATGAAATATGGGTAGGAAGCATGAACATGAAAGATTTCGATGGGTCCCAAAGGGCCACAATCGTAGAAATCAACCTTTGCTTGCAAATGGGTCCAACTTGGTTCAACGTCGAGTTTCAGGTGGTCGACATACCAGCCTCATATAATCTTATGTTTGGACAACCATGGATCCATGCCGCGGGGGCTGTGCCTTCCACACTATATTAAGTCATGAAATTCGAATGGAATCGTCAAGAGGTGATCATTCACGGAGATGGGAGTAACCCTATTTACACCAGTCGAACCATCCCGGCTATTGGGCATAGAAGATGGCTAGGGGGAATCTTATCATCAAATTGAGCGTATCAACGCTGTTGAGAAGGACAAATGGTGGAGTAGCAAAATAGAAAGCATATTGGCATGGTCTGGGTATGAGCCCGGCAGGACTGGGGAAGAACCTCTAGGGTATCACTATACCAATACGGCTAAAGGGTCTACTACTTTTGGGCTCGGATATCAGTACACATGGCAAGAATACAATCATTGGTCGCCTCCATAGCGCGAACCATATTACCCTCTCGAGCAACCAGCGCCGTGTCTAGATCAAGCTTTTCACCAAGTTGGTACAATATGGGGAACTACAGAAGAGGAAGCATTAGCTGGGTTGAAAAATCTGTTGTTGGATGATGAAGACATGGACTGCAGTGCCATAATTTACGAGGAGGAGGAAGAAGGCCTCACTATTCAGACTGTAAAGAAGGGAGCTGTTCTCAGGAACTGGACCGCCGCACCGTCCCGGGCCCGTTGAGTCCCTGGGTAGTATGGAAGATTTTCTTTCTATAGCCATTCTAGGCATTTAAGATTTTCAGTAATTTTGATTTAAAGACTTACTTGTTTCAAAATAAATGCTCGATTCATCGAGCTGCACTTGTTTGGATGTTGTTTAATTTTAATCAAATGCATTTGCTCTTTATTATTCACTACTATTTTCTACACTTTTCTTTCTACAACATTATTATTACTTTTCCTGATGAACCGATGACTGTGACATGTAATGAGGCAACGCAACATGAGGATAGTGATTTAGATGAATAAGATGAGATACCCGAGGAAGTTGTCAGGGATGTTGAAAATTTTAAGAATAAGCCCAAGTCCAATCTGGACAAAACCGAAGCAGTAAATTTGGGGGATGCCGAGACCGTCATGGAGATTGGTATCAGCATTTACTTGTCACCAACAGAGAAGGAAGAGTACATCCATTTCCTAAAAGAGTTTGAGGATATTTTCGCATATTCATATGATGACATGACCGGTTTGAGCACGTCCATAGTGGCTCACAAGTTGCCTACTAATCCCATGTGCCCGATAGTAAAGTAGAAACTCAGAAAATTCAAACCTGACATGAGCCTGATAATCAAGGAGGAAGTTACCAAGCAGATCAAAGCCAAAGTTCTCAGGGTGGTTAAGTACACAACCTAGTTAGCTAATATTGTGCCAGTTCCGAAGAAGGATGGAAAGTCAACGTATGTGTTGACTATCAGGATTTAAACAGAGCAAGTCCCAAGGATGACTTTCCATTGCCAAACATACAAATTTTGATCGATAACTATGCCAAGCATAAACTCCAATCCTTTGTAGATTGCTTCGCAGGTTATCACCAGTATTGAATGGATGAAGAAGACGCGAAGAAAATAGCTTTTATCACACCCTAGGGAGTATACTGCTACAAGATGGTGCCATTTGGTCTAAAGAATGCGGGGGCTACCCACATAAGAGCCATTACAACCATCTTCCATGATATGATACACAAGGAGATAGAAGTGTATGTGGACGACGTCATTATCAAATCCAAGAGAGTCGCAGATCACATAGCGGACTTGAGAAAATTATTTGACAGGCTAAGGAGGTAAAACTTAAAGCTGAACCCCGCAAAATGTGCATTCAGGGTTCCCACAGGAAAGCTACTAGGATTCATCTTCAGTCGCTAAGGGATCGAGCTGGATCCGTCTAAGGTCAAAGCTATTCAGGAGTTACCGCCACCTAGGAGCAAAAAGGACGTGATAAGCTTCCTAGGACATCTCAACTATATCAGTCGCTTCGTAGCACAATCCACAATTATATGTAAAACCATCTTCAAGATGTTAAGAAAAGATGCCGAGACAAGTTGGACTGAGGATTGTCAGAAAGCTTTTGATAAGATCAAGGAGTACCTATCCACACCACCAATTCAGGTACCGCCAGAACCAGGACGACCTTTGCTACTCTATCTATCTATTTTGGATGGAGCCTTAAGATGTTTTCTGGGACAACATGATGAGACAGGAAGAAAGGAGCAAGCCAAATATTACTTGAGTAAGAAGTTCACACCTTACGAAGCACGGTACTCTCTGCTGGAATGCACTTGCTGTGCTTTGACCTGGACAACTCAAAAATTGAGGCATTACTTTTGTGCCTACACCACCTACCTTATATCCAGCATGGATCCTCTGAAGTACATGCCGACTAGGAAGTTAGCCAAGTGGTAGCTGTCACACCTCCTTTTTCCCTACACCCCCGGAAGTGGGTATAGTATATAAGGGGGTTTTTCCAATTAAAGGACAATCGAAATGAGATTTATTATTAAAAGATTCAGAGTCGCCACTTGGGATAATTTATGGTGTCCCAAGTCACCGGTTGAATCCCGAATCGAGGAAAATCTTGACTCTGTTTAACAGTCCGCGAACCAGAAATCCAAGTAAGGAATTCTGTTAACCCGGGAGAAGGTGTTAGGTATTCCCGAATTCCGTGGTTCCAGCACGGTCGCTCCACTGTTATATTCGGCTTAATTATCTGATTTTAAGAATTTTTTAAACCTATGTGCATTTTAACTTTAAAACCGCTTTTAATTATTTTAAAGAAGATTTCAACGTCATCTAAAACACATCTATGGACCACGACACATGAAATGTACCCGCAGTCCAAGACACATTTTATTTAACGTTGTTGAGATTTGGATTTGGGTCACATGAAATGCACACCCGAGTTTATGAAGGTAATTTTAAAATAGCGCGCCTAAAGCAACTGCGCACTTTCGGATTTGTGAGGGCCATGGAAATTCACTAAATGGCATGCCTCGATTTCTAAATAAATTAAAATATTAATTAAGCGAGGGCCGTGAATTTTGAGATTTTATTTGGCACGGCGCACCTCAATTGCAATTTTAAATGGAATTCAAACTAAGCTTTTGAGGGCCATAACTATTTTCGATTATTTAATATGACTCACTTCAACTATTAGAGGAATCTAATTATTTAAACATTAATGGGATTGGAATTCTACTAATGTTCCAACTAATTAATAGAGGACCGCTTTTAAAGAGGAATGAGGGCCGACTATTTGAAGGAAATGGTTTGGGCCCAACAACGGCGCTGAAATGGACATGATGGGGCAGGACCAGACCTGATGAGGTCCTGTAGCTCCATTTCAGATGGTTTCGTGACCTGAAGCCCAAATAATAGCCCAAATCTTTGAGAAAACTCAGGCTAATAGGGCGGGACTCGAGGACGAATCCCCAAGTATGCAAATAACACATAAAATCAGGTTTATTGGCACAAGCCCAACAAGACTTCCAATAACAAACAAATCATTTGTCAATCACGCGTGAATCAATTTCCAACTAATTTCAAAGGACAATTCCAAGATTTCAAATTAACTTAAAACCTTCTGTTCAAGATATATAATTGACAAACGAAATCCGATAAGATCATCCCAACAAACAAATATGAATCTGGACATCCATCTCAAACTAACATGCTTAAACTCATACTATAAATAAATCAATGCATAGCTTGACCCTTAAGGTCATCACCCAAACCATTGTTATCCAAGTGATTGTAAACTAAGTGATGACTTTAAAAATCATCAACGATTTAACGAAGTAGAGCACTACATGATTTTCCAAACAACAAATACAACACTAGATGAACTTTATCATGACACTTTCTGATTCAGACCTTAGGAGCATCAATTTGGACATGTTCAGACAAGTTCCCTCAACAATACTGATTTCTCAACCTAAAGCAGATATGGGACATTCTTATTCTTCTAAAATTACACTAACTCCCTACAATCCATACATACGAACAGAAACTTAAATCATTCACAAACCAAATCGAATAAAAGAGTTATCCCCATTTACAAATGGAACTTAAAGACAACAATTGAAATTACTAAATGAGTTACATGACAAAAGGCAATACGTATTATGGATTAACATGAAATTGCAGCGAGAATGTAACATGTAAAAGAAAAGGCAATGTAACACGAGCTTTGGCCTTGTAGCATAGCTTCAGATCCTTTTATTTCACATATCCATGAGGTGTAGAAGAGTACCTGATTACAGCAGTAAAACAACAGGAAATGAACTCAAAATGGACCAGAAGAGAACAGCCAAATTTCAGCAATGGAACAGTGATATGAACAGCAAATGAAACCAAAGCTTCAAACCAATTCGAAATCTTCTCAAACCCAGATACACGACCTCAGAAGCTTTTAGAAATTATCAATTATTTGAAGGAATCACATGACCAAAACCAAGCGTAGCTCAAGCAACTTTCAGCATTTTTTTAAATTTAGAAGAAGACTCAACCGTTTTTAGTTTCTGTATTTTCTGGATTTCAAGCTCTCAAAAATCTGACTTGAGCTCTAAGTAACAATGCCTTCATAGGCAAACTACTAGGGCAGCCTCAAAGAGTTCAAAATTACACTTAAAACCTTCTGAAATTTTTATTTTAGCTTAAAAATTCCTAGTGTAAACCTCAGAATTTCAAAATAGCCCCCACCCCAGCTTCTAGGAAGCTTCCTAGTTCAGTTACCAAAAGATTCCCTATCCCAGAAACCCTGAACTACCCTTAAAGTTTAGGTTATTTACCCTTCAGATTATGGGTAAAATTCAACCCAAATCCCGCACCTAACCCGTGGGCTGGACAACCAGATTTGAGCCTTCCCCTTTATGGGATCCTAACCTGCGGAGCCCAGATTCTAAATTGAAACAGCCAAACCCAAAAGCAAACGAGCCAATGGAGTTATAAACTCCTGCTATTACGAATCCCACGAAACTAAAATTAAACAAAATTGAACAAAATCAAACCACGACAACAAATAGCCTAATAACAAAGCCAGTACTATGACCCAATCCTAACATGCGAGCAAGAAAATGATTTAAAATAATAAAAATAAAAAAAAATAGAAAGAAAAGAGAGGAATCAGAAATAGACGAAGAGGTGACTAAAACAAAAGGTGGAAACAAAGAAAATACACAACGATACCTAAAGGAACGGTCAAGCTTGGGATAGACCTCCGGCAATCTCCAATTTGAACCGGAATGGGTTTTAATCACGTGTTCTCAAATGAAAACACATGCATAAAACCCCTTCCGACTTCAAATCTTCAACACGACCACTGATTTATGCTTTGGAGACTTAATGTTTGAATCTTTGATCTAAAATTTGAGAAACACCAGGGGGATTTGAAGCAAACAGAGTGGGGATTCGAGATGAGGAGAGGGAGGTGGTTGTCTGGTGTGATTTTGAGGATGAAAGGAAGTGGTGCCGCCGGGTTTCTGGGTGGTGGGAATGGTGGTGGCTAGGGTTTTGTCGGGGTGTTCTTTGAAGGGTGTGAAAGAGATGAGAGATGGGGGGGGGGTAACGTTTCGGACAGATTTATATTTTTCGGTGCCCAGTTCACAGCCGTTGGATCACATGAGATCAACAGCTATGATGGAAAGCAAGGAAACAACGCGTTTGGTTGCTAGTGGGGGCGGACTGGGTATTAGAGGCGGGTATGGGCCTGGATTGGGCGGGTTTAACGGGTTTAAGGGAGCATTGGGTTGGGCTTGACATAATTGAAATAAAAACGGCCCAAATTCTGATTCAATGTTTGTCCCTTTTAAAAATTATTCTTTTCCTTATTTTCTCTTCTTTTTTTTCAAAATTAAAAATAAAAACATAAACTAAATCCTAAATCAAATGAATCCTACCACATTAAATTAATTAACTCTAATAATTACCACAATCACTTAAAAACTAAATTAAAGGAAAAACTACCAAAATGCGAAAACTAAAATTAAAAAGTGCCAAAATAAGTTATTTTTTGTGATTTTTCTATTTCTTATAAAACAACTAATTTGTTAATTAGTATGAAAAATGTAAACTTAAATCCTAAATGCAAAATGCAACATATTTTGTATTTTTTTGAAAATTAACATGCACAGACAAATGCAAACAATTAACAAAAATGCTACGAAAAATCTACGAAATTGCAAACAATGGAAAAATTATTTTGTTTTGAATTTGTGGGATTAGTTCATATGGGGCAAAAATCACGTGCTCACAGTAGATACTATTGAGTAAGTTCGACATCGTCTATGTAACTCAAAAGGCGGTCAAAGGACAGACATTGGCAGATCATCTTGCTGAAAACCCGGTGGGAGTAGAATACGAACCCTTGAAAATGTATTTTCCTGATGAAGAAGCATCATTTGTAGGAGAAGACATTACCGAAGCATACAACGGTTGGAGGATGTTCTTTGATGGAGCTGCAAATTTTAGAGCAGTGAGCATTAGAGTATTTTTGGTATCATAAACCGGTCAACATTATCCGATATCTGCTAAACTCAGATTTCCCTGCACCAATAACATGGCGGAATATGAAGCCTACATACTAGGACTCAACATGGCAATCGACATGAATATTCAGGAGCTGTTGGTAATCGGCGATTCCGACCTGCTTGTGCACCAGGTACAAGGAGAATGGGCCACCAAAAATTCCAAGATATTGCCATATTTGCACCATGTGCAGGAATTAAGAAAGAGGTTCACAAAGATAGAGTTCTGACATTTGCCCAGAATTCAAAACGAGTTCGCCGATGCATTAGCCATTTATCATCCATGATACAACATCTAGATAAGAATCACATTGATCCTATCCCGGTGAGTATTCATAATCAGCTAGCATATTGTGCCCATGTTGAAGAAGAAACAGTTGGAAAACCTTGGTTCCATGACATCAATGAGTATTTAGCGAAAGGAGAATATCCAGAGCATGCAAACCACACTCAGAAACGCACACTCCGGAGATTGTCCAATCACTTCTTCCACAGAGGAGGAAATTTGTACAGGAGAACTCCTGATTTGGGACTGCTAAGATGTGTCGATGCAAAAGAAGCTTCTAAGCTACTTGAGGAGATACACGCCGGGACCTGCGACCCACATATAAATGGTTTTGTCTTACCCAAGAAGATACTCAGGGCCGGTTACTTTTAGATGACCATGGAGACAGATTGCATCCAGTATGTCCGCAAATGTTTCCAATGCCAAGTGCATGCCGATATGATAAAAATGCCTCCAAATGAGCTCAATGCAACAAGCTCACCTTGGCCATTCGCCGCCTGGGCCCAATAGATGTTATCGGTTTGATTGAGCCCACTACTTCAAATGGGCACATGTTTATTCTGGTAGCCATTGATTACTTCACAAAATGGGTAGAGGCTGCATCTTAAAAAGCTGTAACCAAGAAAGTCATCACATATTTTGTCAAAGATTGTATTGTTTGCCGATTTGGAGTTCCCAAGTCTATTGTTACTGATAATGCCGCCAATCTCAATAGTGATCTGATGAAAGCCATGTGTGAAACTTTCAAAATCAAGCACAAGAATTCCACAACCTACAGACCTCGGATGAATGGAGCTGTAGAATATGCCAACAAAAACATCAAGAAGATACTAAGGAAGATGGTAGAGAACCACAAACAATGGCACGAGAAGCTACCTTTTGCTTTATTAGGATACCGCACTATAGTTCGCACATCAATCGAGGCAATTCCCTAAATGTTGGTTTATGGTACCGAGGCTGTCATTCCAGCCGAGGTAGAGATTTCTTCTTTAAGAATCATACAGGAAGCTGAACTCAGAGATGTAGAGTGGATAAGGAGTCGCTATGAACAATTGGCCCTCATCGATGGAAAGAGGATGAACGCAATGTGTCACGGCCAACTTTATCATAACAGAATGTCCAGAGCTTTCAACAAAAGGGTCAATCCAAGGCAATTTACACCAGGAAAGCTGGTGCTGAAGAAGATCTTCCCACATCAAAATGAAGCCAAAGGAAAATTCTCTCCCAACAGCAAGGTCCTTACATCGTTCATAGGGTGCTGACAAGAGTAGCACTCATACTTGCAGAAATGGATGGAGAAATTTGGCCAAAACCAATAAATTTAAATGCAGTCAAGAGATATTATGCTTAGCTTATTTACATTTCCTCATCTGATGTAATTGAACTACGCTTGACCTGATTCCCGTTTAAGAAGGGATACTTAGGCAGCCTTATGGGTTCGGTCATATCATAATAAAATTTCCATTTCCCCCCAAGATTAGAAACTGTGGCAGAATTTTGAGGAGGACCCTAAAATTCCGGAGCAAGTCCAGGCAATGCCAACATGTGTTAGACGGTCAGTAATCGGTTAAGAAACTGGGGAAGAATTTTGAGAAAGACTCTCAAAATTCCGAAGAAGGTGCAGCAAGGCCTATTATCCGCAAACGGTCAAAAGACCATCTACAAAACTTGGGCAGAATTTTGAGGAGGACCCTCAAAATTCTTGAAAGTTGCAGTGTATCTGAAATATGTTACAGTCACTAGTTCATCTAAAATTACTTAATATATCAATATGTTTCTAAAATGACTCTATTTTTATCAATAATTACATATTTTTCGAAAACTTTGTTTCCGTAAAAGTCAGGTGTTACCTAGGGGAACTCGAAAAGGCCTCCAGAACGGAGCAAAGCAAGGCAAGCAGACAGAAGCACGAACCAACCTCCCTTCACAAAACTTACAATTTTTCTTTGAACGCATGCACATTTGACGTAACGATAGCATTCGCAAATATGTGTACACAAAGCAAATTTGCTATCAATCAGGACATCAGACATCGAATAGATCTCCAGCTAAGACATACACTAATCTCATTTGCTACTTGCTCTCTGCATGAGGCTAATCCTTGCCTCCACATTTGCATGAGGCTAATCCATGCCTCCCCACTTGCATGAGGCTAATCCCTGCCTCCCTATTTGCATGAGGCTAATCCCTGCCTCCATATTTGCATGAGGCTAATCCCTGCCTCCGTATCTACATGACGCTAATCCCTTCTTCCCTCTCTACATAAGGCTAATCCCTGCCTCTATATCTACATGAGGCTAATCCCTACCTCCCTCTCTGCATGAGGCTAATCCCTATCTCCCTATTTGCATGAGGCTAATCCCTGACTCCCTATTTGCATGAGGCTAATCCCTGCCTCCATATTTGCATGAGGTTAATCCCTGCCTCCATATCTACATGAAGCTAATCTCTGCCTCCATATCTGCAAGAGGCTAATCCCTGCCTCCCTCTCTGCATAAGGCTAATCCCTGCCTCAATATCTGCATGAGGCTAATCCATGCCTCCCTCTCTGCATGAGGCTAATCCCTGCCTCCCTATTTGCATGAGGATAATCCCTACCTCCATATCTGCATGAGGCTAATCCCTACCTCCATATCTGCATGAGGCTAATCCCTGCCTCCATATCTGCATGAGGCTAATCCTTGCATCCATATCTGCATGAGGCTAATCCCCGCCTCCCTATTTGCATGAGGCTAATCTTTGCCTCCATACTTGCATGAGGCTAATCCCCGCCTCCACATTTGCATGAGGCTAATCCCTACCTCCCTATTTGCATGAGGCTAATATCTGCCTCCGTATCCACATGAGGTTAATCCCTGCCTCCACATTTGCATGGGACTAAGCATTGTCCGTTCTTACATAAATATTAACTCTTTTCTAGTACTATATATTTGCTTTTCTATCGGGCTATGCTCTGCCCTTCATTTTGCAAGACCAAGCCTTGTCTTGTTAACATCATATTATTGCATCTCATGGGCTGAAATATCACCGATCTATCCAAGGGCGTCATAGTCTAAAAGGCATCATCCTCATAGCCGGAAGACACCATGCCATGGCCTGAGGATCCCTCAAATTTGCATATTATTATTCAAAGGCGTCATGGTTCGGAGGCACCATCTACATGGCCTGAGAACAATGTTTCATGGACTGCAAATCTCTCACTAAACAATTCATGGCCCAGGACGTCATAATCCAAGGACGTCATCTTTAACCATCCAAAGACAACCTTCATGGTCCAAAAGGAAGTTGCATCATGTTTAAATTTTTGCACAAATACATGTCGGCAACATCTTTTCATCTGCAGGTGACCAACAAGCAACCACTATCCTAGCAGGAGCGACCTCACTCTAGTTCCTTTAACTATCTCAAACCTTAACAGTTCACCACAGCCGCTCTTGCATCCCGAGTCTGTTCTTGCAATGACTTTATCAGTATATTCCACTAATGAATCTAGAACTACACATGACCTGATTCTTGTAAAACCAGGGATATGTAGGCAACTCAATACTAGAGTCCGGCCTCTGTCTTTCAAAACATCACGTTTAATCAAAATTGGCCATCATTTCTTTACCCGAAAACTCTTTCATCCTTCCCGGGTAAAGAGGGGCAGCTGTTGATACCCAATTTTTCCTAATATATTTTTAATACATATATATACTTTCAAAATAGCACATATGCAGTTATAAGCATGCATAAGCATTTTTATAATTTTTCTATAACTTTAAAAGCTCCAAATTAATTTATTCCTTCTCTTTTTATTTATAAAATTTCCAATAACTATCTTTCAAATTATTTTTGTGGTGATTTAGTCATCTAAATTCTTTATTTATGCCAAAATAGTGTTTAAATATTTTTAGTGCATTTTTAGGCTAAATTGCATATCTTTGCAATAATATCCCATACTAATGTATAATTACATTATTGATGCATAAACTGATCTTTTATATTTTTAAAATGTTAAACAACTTTTTTAAATCATTTTAGTACACGAAAATATTTTTTGGAAATCATTTATTATTTTATAAATTATATAACTATTAAAAGTGGCTATTTAAAAGCTAGCCTATTTTATTTTCAATTTCAGCCCCAATCTAACCTAATTACTAGCCCAATCCCCAATTAAATTACCCAGCCCAAACCCAGCTGCCCTATCCCCCCCCCCCCAAAATCCTTTATTCCCGGCCATTGATCATAGAGATCAACGGTCAGAAATGACCCTTCATAAAATAAACTAACCTATACCCCCCAAACTCTTATCATTTCCCTCTTCTAACCGCCATCATCTCTCAAAAGCTCTCAACCTAATCCTAATCAAACCTCACTGACCCTCATCTATGGCCATCTCCAATGACTTCTAACCACCTCCCAGGTCTCCAATAGCCTCCCTCACGTTAATCTTGCCATCTCCAGGGCCCTCAAAGGATCGGGGCTAGTTGGCTTGCATCTATGGTCCCTCTCTCACCTGTTTCAGGCCATTCTAGTGTGATTCCGAGTAAGATCGTCCTATATTGACTACAATCTATGATTTTCTAAGCATGTTTCTTCACCTCTATGTTGTTCTCTTCGAAACCCTAATTTGTTTTCTAAACTTCTTAGATCTGTATAGATCTAAGCTGATTTGGGTTTGTTTCATGTGAGTTT
Source organism: Nicotiana sylvestris (assembly GCF_000393655.2). Taxonomy (NCBI): domain Eukaryota; kingdom Viridiplantae; phylum Streptophyta; class Magnoliopsida; order Solanales; family Solanaceae; genus Nicotiana; species Nicotiana sylvestris. Next base: position 88,055,791 of record NC_091068.1, on the reverse strand, counting down.
TACAACAACCTTGAGATTCTTTACAATAATCGTGTGATTTTTAAGTGATTTTCATCTTTTTCTAAACTAGGGTTTCCGGAATTTCTGTTTACAAGTTGTTTAATGACTTTTTGTGTTTAATCTTCTGCTTCTCATATGTTTTGACTAATTTTGTAAGTCTGCTACAACCTTAGCTTGCTTGTACTGAAAGCCCTAATTTTTTGGGATTCTTCATTTGGTTTTTGAGTGTTGGTACATCTGATTATGTTCCTGATTTGGGTTCTTGTGATTTCTCGTAATTTTCTTGTCTTAATATGCTTTTACTGAATTTCTTAGTTCAATCCATTCACTGATTCTATATGTTTGTGGTCGTCCCGACTATTCATGTTTTACCCTATTTTATATGCTAAACATGATGACTCTTTCATGACTTACTCTTTGATTGAACCCTTGATTATTCTGAATCCCTTATTTCCTGGTTTAATTTGAATATTTTCCCTTAAACTTTCGATTCTTACCTCTCTACTCAATTTGATTGAATTGCCTGCCTTAATTAATTTTCCCTTACCTTGTTTGTATTTTAACTGATTCTTACTGATTGTTGCCTTAATTAAACTTATGTTTATTTACCCCTAATTACCTACTCTATACCCAAACCTTACTTGATTCTTTTCCTTAAATACTTGGCCTGCTTTTACCGTTGATTTAATTGTCCCTTGATTAAGGGAAGGACTTACTGATTCACATGTGACTTCCCTGATTTGCTACTTAATTGATCTCTTACCTTATTTGTTAAGTTTTGATTACTATATAAACCCTCTCTTATTTTAAGTTCTGAACAACGACATAGTTCAAAAAACACTACTCTTTACACTCTAAAGTTCTTTTTCTCTTCTGCTACTTGTGATACTCACTGATCTAGCCAGCAGAATGCCAACTCTAGATATTGGAATTTTATTTGCTTTATATTTTGCACCCTTTTCTTCAACTAGTATGTCTCTAGTTAAGTTTTGAAATCCAAACACTATGTGTTTCATTCATGCACTAGTTCATTAGTTATGAATTCAACTTGTATTCCTGTTTACTTCTTTGCTCAACATGTCTAAATTCTCTCTTGATCAATGCATGCTTTATATTCTGCACTATTTCCTGCTTACTTCTTCACCTAGCATGTCCAAACTGTATGTTCAATCTTGTTCAAGACATACCAATTATTATCTATGTCTTAACTACGGAGTCTCTAAGATCCTAAGTGTTGTATGCAGTTTGTTGACTATATGTTTCCTCTATATCCTATCCATGTACCCCAATGTGACTCTTATGTGCCCCCAATTTCTGAATCTGGATTTCTCTTATGACCAATTGATTGTCTGCTATTTTGGTACTCTCCTCAAACTATTTCAGTACTAATAATTTTTAAAAAGTTCTTTTCAGTCTTAATACCTTTCTATTAAACGCCTTCAACTGTTATGCACTCTCACTTTACTCTTAGAATACTAGGTTCTGCCCCTATGACATGTGTACTGCCTTAAGATCCTTGAGATCTCTCTAAACTCTGGCATGTCGGAGCTGGCCTTTCCACACTGCACCTAAGTCAGTTATTATTTGAGAAAAGGTCTAGGTGTGAGCACTGTCCGGGATCCTTGAGATCCTTAGGGAACTCTAACACACCTAGACACGAAATTGTCTATGGAACTTTGGCATTTGAGGCAATTGGAGGCTTGGGAAGTTATTTGGCCCTACTACAGGCTCCCTATAGATTAACTACTGTTTATTTATGTATTTTTATTCATTGTTTTGTAATAATTATTGTAAATAACATTGAGGTGATTAGTGAAAAGGGGTGGATAGTCATATATATGTTGGGTAGCTTAGGTAGATACCATGCCTATAGGGTTGTGTTACTTCAAATGTGTTTACTATGTTTGCTTTACTTCCATAATATTTGAAACCATGCCTATAGGATCTAAATGACTTTAATAATAGAGATCACGCCCATAGGGTTAAAATCAACTTTATAATTAGGTATCATGCCTATAAAGGAATTGAAGTTCAGTTTTTGTTACAACATGTATTCACATTCATCTTCTCAGAAATCATGTCTATAAGTTCAAGAGTCAGCTTTTAATAATTAGATAACATGCCTAGAGGAATTAAAATCAGCTCTAATAGAAATTATGCCTATAGAACTCAAAACCAGTTTAGTTAAATAAATCAATTTAATTCATGTTTGTTCATTCTGAATTGGTTAATTAATCTGTCAGTTTCTTAATAAGTTTTCAAATACTGCCTTAAGTTAATACCACTAAAAAGCATATCTATAGGATCTCAAGTTGTCTTTTAAAAAATCATTTTTGCCGTTTTACTTCTTTCATAATCAATATAGATGTCATGCTCTTAGGACAACACTGTTATGCGTTTAGGCAAGCCTATAGGGCGATTAAAGTCCTGCAACTATAAAACTACGCTTAAAACTGCTCACATTCAGAGGTCTAAAATCTGTAGGTCTTTCACACTTCAGTCTTAATTCAATATTGTATACGTTCGGCTCACTTAGATATCATGTTCTAGGATTTTCTTAAATACTTGATTGTTGTTTGAAGACGTGCACTTACTTGTTATATCTGTGGAGGTGACTGTGAGCCTGTAATTTGTTCTCTTTAAATGTAGTCTTAATTGTTTTTGATTGACGCCTAGACTTTTATCCTTTAAAACCTTAGGAAGTTCTAGAACCACCTAAATTAGAGGTCCTAAATACCTCCAAGGCCACAAGGAAGGGACGAGTAGTGCACGTATAGGACATTTTCAAGGTTTCTAGAACGCTTTAGGCTATGACTAGGGGGAGGGAATTGGGTAGTAAGGATATGATGACTACGTGCTAATGTCACGTGTAGCCCCTCATTGAGGAGTGTTTACCGGGCATTGTGTGGGGTGATCCTATAGGTTAATCAACCTAGGACCCCTCTTTTCCCAACTCCTATATGTTTTAAATGAATTTACTTCTATTTACATATGTTCAAACCTTTTCCCTAGTTTTCATTACTTGAACCATACATGTCCTTAGAATGTCAAAACATGCCTTTACTTGCAAGAACGTGTTAAAATTATTTATTTGCTACAAGGACTAATTCACACAAGTATAAGTTCGGTCGGGACCCACCGTTGTGGACCAAGAGGGGTGCCTAACACCTTCCCCTCAAGGTTATTTCGAGCCTTTGCCCTAAATCTTTGGTAATGCAAACTAGTCTAAGAGTTAATTGCTCTAGGTGCCCTAACGCACCATAATCTGTTAGGTGACGACACTTCAATACCCAATTCCCAAAAAGGAAACGAGTTATACCCCTATAAATGTCGGAACCCGGACTTCTCTCTCCGCGGAGAGAAAAAATGGGGGCGCGACACCCGAAACCTAAATGAGGGAAGTTGGGACCAAATTAGGAAGGACCATACCAGATTATCGAGACCACCGGAAAGGGGTCCTACAAACACGGAACAATGAAGGGCAAGCAACTACCAAATAACTGGAATATAACTCACTTGAAGAGATACTACTTCTAAGGTACAACCCAGTTCATTTCCTTTTTACTTATTTTTGAACTAACACTTGTAGGTAACCAACAAGTAGTGGTACAGATTTTTAGGTCTGTAAGCACGCGTATCCCAAATGATTTTTCCAGCAAGGTTTTTAATGAGGCAACAGTGGATCGTGCTAACTTTAAATAGAAGTCCGGTTATGAATCAGTGTCAAAGATTGCATCAACAGTATCCGAGGCTTCTCTCTGCGATCAACCTCGAATAATGGGGGGGCATTACCCTCGGATATCGACTTTAGCAAGGAAAGAAACTTTGTGAAAGGATCTCGATAGATAGAACTTATTGTAAGGGCCAAACGGTCAAATGAACCGTGCCCGCATAGATTGCTCGAGCCCTAGCACAAAGCATGTATGCATTTATAAATATATTACACAAGAATAAAAATAAGTCTCTTTCTTGCGGATAAATATTTCGCCCTTTGTTATTCAATCTAGCAACAAATGGTCAAATGAACCATGCCTGCATAGATTGCTCGATCCCTGGCACAAAACATGTACGCTTGTATAAATATTTTACACTAGAATACAAAGAAGTCTCTTCCTTGCGCATAAATATTTCGCCCTTTTAAATTTTTTTCTTGCATTTCTCAATAAATTTCCTACATTATCGAGCCCAAGGGCCATCTTAGTTCGCGTTCGAACAATCACTCTCACTCGGGAACTATCGTTTAAAATAAACTCGGATGGTCCGGGCTATCGGAGCTCGGGGGCATAAGACCTATCAGGAAACGCCCGAATCTTAAAGGCCATAGCCATTCCCATTCCCATTCGGGGACTGTTATCCTAGGCAAGCTCTGATAACTCGAGGTGACTAGTCCACTGACCGACACCCAAACTAAAAAGGCTACGGCCAAATTAAAACGGCTCGGAGATGTCTGAGACCTGTAACAAAAAGTTCTTAAAATTTCTTAACTGATTCTAAAATCTACCCTTGGAAAATTATGATCTAAGAAAGTATAAGTACTTTGGGGAAAAAATTTCGGTCATGCCGAAACACCACGATGCCTTAAAACCAAAATAATTTTGAAGGCAAGGCTTGTTCGAACACCCGAGCATAACCTAACTATTTTATTCTAACGCATTTTAATCTTTGCAAATATAAATGACAAAGCAAAAAACTTAGACGTTGCTGAAAGGAAAAAAAAGGGTTTATATATATATCAAAAAAAATCTTACAAGGGCCAAAACGACCTCGCCAAAAAATCTTTAAAGAGGCCAAATGACCTCAACCAAAAGGTAAAACGAAAAGAAAAACTAATAAACATTTACAAAGAGCCTAAGTGGATTAGTCTTCCTCGGGGGCTGCCTCATCACCCTCGGGATATTCACCATCTTCGGACTTGCCCAAATCTTTGTGCTTCTCATCTTCGGGATAGGCCAATTTTTGGGCCTCGGCTTCGAGATCTTTGGCACTCTCAATCTCAGTTGATAAGTCAAAACCCAGAGCATGAATTTTCTCAAGGGCCTCCCTTTGAGATTGTCACTTGGCATACTCGATGATGTATTTTGCTCGAACCTGAGCTTCCTCGGTATCGGCCTTATAAATGACCACCATCTCATCGACATCAAATTTAATTAATTTTGCCTCCGACTTGACCAATTCAAGCTTCGTGGCTAGATTTTCTCGATCGAAGAAGGCAAAATTCAGCTGGGATTGGAGCTCGTCGATTTTCTTGGCTTGCACCAAGGACTTGTCGGGCATTACATATCACGGTACAATTTGAAGACAAGTTTATTGCTAGGGTCTTGGTTGATGGAGGTTCAGGCCTAAATATTTGTCCATTGGAAACCCTGAAAAGGTTGGACAAAGGTTTCCATGAAAGACGGGTAGGAAGCATGAATGTGAAGGCTTTTGATGGGTCCCAGAGGGCCACGATCAGAGAAATCAACCTTTGCTTGCAGATGGGGCCAACTTGGTTCAACGTTGAATTCCAAGTGCTTAACATACCAGCCTCATATAATCTTCTGTTGGGCCGACCATGGATCCATGTTGCTGGAGCTATGCTTTCCACACTACATCAAGCCGTGAAATTTGAATGGAACCGCTAGGAAGTGATCATCCACGGAGATGGGAGTAACCCCATCTACACTAGTCAAATGTATGTGAAGGCTCGGCGTATGGTCGAGAAGGGGTGATTGGCTTATTTGGCTAATGTTCCTGATTCCAATGCCTAGGTCCCCTCTATTGATTCAGTGCCCGTGATTCGCGAGTTTCCTGAGGTTTTTCCTTCAGACCTGCCGGGTATGCCACCCGATAGGGATATTGATTTCTGCATTGATTTGGCTCCGGGCACTCGACCCATTTCTATTCTGCCATATCACATGGCCCCGCCAGAGTTGAAAGAGTTGAAGGAGCAGTTGCAAGACCTGCTTGAGAAGGGTTTCATTATACCTAGTGTTTCGCCGTGGGGTGCGTCGGTGTTGTTTGTAAAGAAAAAGGATGGTTCGATGAGAATGTGCATTGATTACCGACAATTGAACAAGGTTATAATCAATAATAAGTATCCACTGCCGAGGATTGATGATTTGTTCGGTCAGCTTCAGGGTGCCAAGGTGTTTTCCAAAATAGACTTGAGATCTGGCTATCATCAGTTGAGGATTAGGGCATCCGATGTCCCTAAGACAGCTTTCCGCACTCGGTACGAACATTATGAGTTCTTGGTTATGTCATTTGGGCTGACAAACGCCCCAGCAGCTTTCATGGATCTGATGAACCGAGTGTTCAGGCCTTATTTGGATTCGTTCGTGATAGTCTTCATTGATGATATTTTGATATATTCCCGCAGCCAAGAGAAGCACGAGCAGCATCTCAGAGTGGTTCTTCAGACTCTGAAGGATAGTCAGTTATATGCTAAATTTTCTAAGTGTGAGTTCTGGTTGAGTTCAGTTGCATTTCTGGGACATATTGTATCAACAGAGGGTATTCAGGTTGATCCGAAGAAAATTGAGGCAGTCAAGAACTGGCCTAGACCGGCATCAGCTACAGAGATTCGGAGTTTTTTGGGGTTGGCAGGCTACTATCGTCGGTTCGTGGATGGGTTTTCATCTATTGCAGCCTTGATGACCAGGTTGACCCAGAAGGGTGCCCAGTTCAGATGGTCGGACGAGTGTGAGGCAATCTTTCAAAAGCTCAAGACAGCTTTGACTACGGCACCGGTATTGGTTTTACCCACAGGTTCAGGGCCATATACAGTTTATTGTGATGCTTCTCGTATTGGGCTTGGCACAGTGTTGATGCAGGATGGCAAGGTCATTGCCTATGCTTCGAGACAGTTGAAGATTTATGAGAAAAACTATCCAGTACATGATTTGGAGTTTGCAGCTATTGTAAATGCATTGAAGATTTGGAAGCACTATTTGTATGGCGTGACATATGAGGTGTTCACTGATCACAAGAGTCTTCAGTACTTGTTTAATCAAAAGGAGTTGAATTCGAGGCAGAGGAGGTGGTTGGAGTTGTTGAAAGATTATGATATCACTATCTTATATCATCCGGGAAAGGCCAATGTGGTGGCCGATGCTTTGAGCAGGAAGTCAGCTAGTATGGGCAGTTTTGCTTATATTCCGGTCAGTCAGAGGCTGTTTGCTTTGGACGTTCAGGCTTTGGCCAATCGATTTGTGAGGTTGGATATTTCTGAGTCTAGTCGGATATTAGCTTGCACTGTCGCTCATTCTTCATTATTGGAGCGTATCCGTGACCGGCAGTTTGATGATCCCCATTTGTGTGTCCTTAGAGACACGGTGTAGTGAGGAGGTTCCAAGCAGGTTACATTGGATGCTGATGGAGCTTTGAGATTGCAAGGGCGAGTTTGTGTGCCTAATGTTGATGGTCTTCGAGAGTTGATTATAGAGGAGGCCCGTAGTTCCCGGTATTCTATTCATCCAGGCGCCGCGAAGATGTATCAGGATTTGCGGCAGCATTATTGGTGACGTAGAATGAAGAAGGATATTGTTGCATACGTGGCTCGGTGTTTGAATTATCAGCAGGTTAAGTATGAGCATCAGAGACCTGGTAGTTTGTTTCGGAGGATTGAGCTTCCTGAGTGCAAGTGGGAGCGAATCACTATGGACTTTGTTACTGGACTTCCGTTGACTCGGAAAAAGCTTGATGTAGTTTGGGTCATTGTGGATAGGCTGACCAAGTCAGCACATTTCATTCCTATGGCAGTCTCCTATTCATCCGAGAGGTTAGTTGAGATTTATATCTGGGAGATTGTTCACCTTCATGGTGTGCCGGTATCTATCATTTCGGATCGAGGCACGCAGTTTACCTCGTGTTTCTGGAGAGCAGTTCAGCGAGAGTTAGGCACCCAGGTGCAGTTGAGCACATCATTTCATCCTCAGACGGACGGACAGTCCAAGCGGACTATTCAGATATTGGAGGATATGCTCCGAGCTTATGTTATTGACTTTGGAGGTTCATGGGATCAGTTCTTGCCTTTAGCAGAGTTTGCCTACAATAACAGCTACCAGTCGAGTATCCAGATGGCTCCTTATGAGGCTTTATATGGTAGGCAGTGTCGATCTCTGGTTGGATGGTTTGAGCCGGGAGAGGCTCGGTTGTTGGGTACAAATTTGGTTCAGGAGGCCTTAGACAAGGTCAGGATAATTCGGGATAGGCTTCGTACAGCTCAGTCCAGGCAAAAGAGCTATGCAGATCGTAAGGTTCGAGATGTGGTTTTCATGGTTGGTGAGCGGGTATTGCTCCGAGTGTCGCCTATGAAGGGCGTGATGAGATTTGGGAAGAAGGGCAAGCTTAGCCCTAGGTTTATTGGCCCGTTTGAGATTCTTGAGCGAGTGGGAGATGTGGCTTATAGACTTGCATTGCCTCCTAGATTATCAACTATGCATCCAGTTTTTCATGTGTCTATACTTCGGAAGTATCACGACGATCCATCCCACGTGTTAGATTTCAGCACTGTCCAGTTGGACAAGGACTTGTCTTATGAGGAGGAGCCGGTGGCTATTCTAGACCGGCAGATCCGTCAGTTAAGATCCAAGAGTTTCCCCTCTCTTCGTGTTCAGTGGAGAGGTCAGCCTCCCAAGACTTAGACCTGGGAGTCTGAGTCCGACATGCGGAGCTATTATCCTCATCTATTCCCCGACTCTGGTACTTCCTTCTTCTGTCCGTTCGAGGACGAACGGTTGTTTTAGAGGTGGAGAATGTGACGACCCAAAGGGTCATCACCTATTTTCTTATCCATTTCGAGCTTCCGAGGCCTTGAAAACCTCATTTACTGTTGCCTCGATTTGCGTGCACAGTCCGAGCGCGTAACCAGAAGCTCAAATATGAAATTCTGTGAAAATTTGCTAAGTTTTGATATTAAAATGAATAAATTTGACTTCGGTCGACATTTTGGGCAAACGAACCCGGACCCGTGATTTGACGGTCCCGGAAGGTCTGTAGGAAAATATGGGACTTGGGAGTATGCCCGGAATCGAATTCCGAGGTCCCAAGCCCGAGAAATGAATTTTTGAGTAAAATTATTTTCTGAAAATATTTAAGAAAAATGGAAATGAAATTTGATTAGAAAGTGATGGTATCGGGCCCGTATTTTAGTTCCGGCGCCCGATATAGGTCTTATATATTGTTTAAGCACTTTCTGTAAAGTTTGGTTGAAAACGGACGTCGTTTGACGTGTTTCGAACTCAAAATGGAAAATTTGATGTTTTATGAAATTTGAAGGAATTCTTGGACTTTAAAGCTTAATTCGCGGTATATGACGTTATTTAGGCGATTTGATCGCACGGTTAAGTTCGTAGGATGTTGTTGAGTTAGTGTATGTGTTTGGTTAGGAGCCCCGAGGGCTCGAGAGTGTTTTGGAGGTGTCTCGGAGTTATTTCGGAATTGCAGAAAATTTTAGAAAAATTGCAGAAATAGTACCCCGTGAACAGTCCCATGAATAGTACCCCGTGAACAGTACCCATGAACAGTACCCGTGAACATTACCCGTGAATAGTACCCGTAAATAGTACCATGTGAATAGTACCCCGTGAACAGTACCCCGTGAATAGTAAAACGCGTGAACAATACCCCGAAAACATTCTGGCCATGAACCGTATCTCATTTTCCATTTTTTAGCAAATTGGAGCTTAGGGAGAAGCGATATTCGGGACATTTTCAGAGAAAACAACGGGGTAAGTGTTCTTAACTTAATTTTGGTTAGATTACCCGAATCTATTACTAGTTTTGGCACTTAATTGGTGATTTTAGTTGGGAAAATCTTGGAAACCCTCTTAGTTTAATTTGAAGATTTGAGGGTCGAGTTGATGTCGGATTTTGGTAAAATTGGTATGGTTGGACTCGTGGTTGGATGAGGTTTCATATTCCGTAATTTTTGTCGAGTTCCGAAATGTGGGCCCCACGGGCGAATTTTTAGTGCAATTTCGAATTTTTAATGGAAAATATAGAATTTCATATGGAATTAATTCCTATAATTTTTATTGACTGAATCAAATTATTTATGACTAGATTTGAGAATTTCGGACCCGAATTCGCGAGGCAAAGGCTTATTGGAATTCTGAATCGGTTGCAAAGCGAGGTAAGTGTTTGGTCTAACCTTAGCTTGAGGGAATAGGAGTTGAGTCTTAATTGCTACTTGCCATTTGTCGAGTACGATGTATAGGCATGGTAACAAGTGTCTATATGGTGTCTAGCATGTCCGTGAGTCTTTATATCGCGAATATTCGAATTTTGTTATATCTTCCATGACTAAATGATGACTTCTATATGTTGTGAAGTGCATGTCAAAGAAATGGTGATATTTAATATTTGAGGAGCGTTGGCTCAAGTTATAAAATGAATTACTAAGTCAGAAATGAAAGAAAGAGAAACAATTATTGAATTATTCCCTTGCCGAGATAAATGTGGAATTGTTGATATATTCCTTGTCGGGAATCTTATTGTTAATTGTTGTGCCCTTATTGGAATCCCGATTATTATCCAGTTGACTTCCTTGCCCCTTATCTGTGATTGTTGTTTGGGTGAGGAAGAGTGATAAAACACAAAGGGTGATGCAGTGTATTGTTTGATATGGTGAGAAAAGAGTGTAAAGCACGAAGGGTGATGTCGTGCCGTACGATGTGCCATTCCGTACTGATATCTATTGATTATATTGTGAGGAAAGAGAGTAAAAGCAAGAAGGGTGAGGCCGTGTACAATTTTATTTTATATATTGCTTGGGTGAGGAAGAGAGTAAAAGCACGAAGGGTGATGCCGTGCAAATTGTTGATTCCTTTTGATACTTGTTGATATTATGACTTTGTTGTCTCCTTCTTTTATTGAATATTTCTATTTGAAACTGTTACCTCCCCACAACATGTTCCCCCTCCCACATTGATTGGTTGCTTCCAGTACTTCCTTTGTTGTCTATATATATACTTGAACTGCACAGGTTTATTTGATTGTCTGGTCCTAGCCTCGTCACTACTTCGCCGGGGTTATGCTAGGCACTTACCAACACATAGGGTCGGTTGTGCTGATACTACACTCTGTGCTCTTTTGCACATATATAGGTTTCGGACAGCAGCAACAGTAACGCGGGTGTGAGCAGTCAGACTAGTGAGATACCGAGGTAGCCTTGCAGGCGACCGCAGGCCCGGCGTCTCCTCTATCTATTATTTTAGTCTGTTATCTCATTGTATTCGAGACAAATAGTTTATTATTTTCTTTCAGACAATTGTATTCAGTATTCTTAGAAGTTCGTGAGTAATGTGACACCAGTTCTTGGGTAGAGATTTATGTTGGATTCTGCATTTTCATTCAGTCATTTTTCATGCTATTACTAATATTAGATAAAAGTAATAAGAGTTGACTTGCCTAGCTCTCATTAGTAGGCGCCATCACGACTCCCGAGGGTGGAAAATCCGGGTCGTGACATTTTATTCCGGGGAATGCCCTGTAGTATTCTGTAATTGGAGGCTAAGAGTAAAACTTGTAGTGTTTTATTCTTGTTTTATTTTTCTTTATTAGGTGGTGACGACCTCGAGCCTCTTATGTGTTAATTTTTCCATTTCTGTGTTTATTACCTCAATTCGAATATTTTAAAATCCAACTTGATCATGTACGCAACCGTACTAGTTACGGAACTCGGGGAATGCCTAACACATTCTCCCTGAGTCAAATGAACCCCCTTACCCGAATCTCTTGTGCAGACTTAGTTTTGGAGTCTCAAGTGTTTTTGAAAGGAAAAAAAATAGTTTTAGTAAAATGGTGACCTGACACACCGAGATCAAATGTCAGGTGGCGACTCTGAGTTAATCCTTTTGAACACAAATTCATTGTCACTTTCAAAAATTGAGAACCCTTTGAACTTTACAAATTCCTTTTATTATTTTAAGAGGGGTTAGTGAAGGTTGAAAAAAAAGGGTGTGATAGCTCTGGCGACTCTACTGGGGAGTTGCAGGTTCGAGCTGGTATTTGATCTTGTTGGATTTTAGGATATTCGGTTGAGGTGTTTGTTTATTTATTTGCTTTGTTTATCTGGTTTGTTTGTCTATTTCCTTGTTTTGTTGGTTATTTGTTTATCGCTTTTCTTTATGTATTACTGCTTTATAAATTGTCATCATTTGCATAATCATTGGTCTTCTTTCTGCAACAAGTCCTCCGGAGTACGTTTGAGTGTACACGACCTTTTGTGAGTCACCCGTGTCTTTAGGGGGTGGCGTGTGAGCGTGGAGTGGGCGGATAGCTAGAGCAGCCGCCATCGACCACGTGCCGCTCCGAATTGCCTTGTCTAGTGAACCCCAAACTTAGGTCAGTCTTTAGGTCATTTTTATTTGCATCATGTCATTTAGACCTACCAGGGCTCGATCCCAGCAACCGTGTCCCTTTTTAGGAGGCCTATCCCAATGTTGTCAAAATGGGCTTGTTCACTTGTGTTTCAAGTGCATTTAGTGTTCCGAGGCCTAAAAACCTCCCTTTTACCCCACCTTGATTTACGTGCATGGTCCGGACCTATATCCGGAAAGCCTTCTACGTGAAAATAAGAGAAATAAAAATTCTAGAGTTAAAATTTGATTATGGTTGACTTTGGTCAACATTTTGAGCAAACGGATCCGGATCCGTGTTCCGATGATCCCCGTAGGTCCGCAATAAAATATGGGACTTGGGCGTATGCCCGTAAATGAATTCCTAGGTCCCAAGCCTTAGAAATTAATTTTTGAAAGAAATTATTTTACTGAATTATCTAAGAAGTAAAGAAAAGAATTAATGTTTGAAACTATTGTTATCGGGCCAATATTTTGGTTCCGGAGTCCGGTACAAACTTGTTATAGTATTTGAAAGATAACTGTGAAATTTTGTGAAAAACAGAGTTTATTTGACGTGAGTTGGACTTCCGGTTGAAGAGTTATGAACTTTGAGAGTTCTTGATGAAAATATTGAGTTTTGAGGTTTAATTATTGATTTTAAATGTTATTTTGATGATGTGATCGTACGAGTAGGTCCATATGATGTTTTTGAGTTAGTATGCACACTTGGTTTGGAGTTCCGAGGGCTCAGGTGAGTTTCGGGTAGGTTCCGGGATGTCTTAGGCTTAAAAACATAGTTGTTGCAGGTTCAGTGAAGTGGAAGGCCTCTGAACAGACCATTGCAGTCCGTACAAAAAGGAATGCTGCCGCGGAGGGGCTTGTGCGGCCGTACTGGATTTTGTGCGGTCCGCGGTGAAGAACATTTCACTAGTCCGACTTCGGAAGCCTATATCTTTTGATCTACAAGGAATTGTGAGATGATTCAAAAACAAAAGTTGTAGCCCTTCGTATATAGTTTCTATAAAGGTAAAGAAATCACAATTTTGACATATGTAGAGAAAGTTATGATCAAAATACTAAAGTATGGCATTGTAGTCCACATGTGAGCTGTGCGGATGTTGTTGATTTTTTGCGGTCCACATAGGGCAGCTGAAAGTAGTATATTCAGACGGAATTTTTAGTTATTTTTCATTTTTCGAAACCCCAAAAACATAAGAGACAATTTTTCAAATAACCTTTCTACTCCAAAACATTGGTAAGTGATTTTAACTCATTTTCTTCACTCCTTGACATCTTTTAACATGATTTCAACTCAAAATCAATGATTTTCATGGGGGAAAATTGGGTGTTTTGGATAGAACTTAGGTTTTTCAAAAATTGGGGGTTCGGACCTTGATTTGAGGTCCGATTTCAAAATAAATTATATATTGGAGTTTGTGGGGGAATGGGTAATCGGGTTTTAGTTCGAACCTCGAGTTTTGACCATGTGGGACCGGGGGTGAGTTTTGACTTTTTGGGTAAAACTTTGGGAAATTCATTTTCATGTATTCAAATTGATTCTCTTAGCGTTTATTGACGTAAGTAAGTAACTTATGACTAGATACGAGTGAATTAGTTGTGGAATCAAGGGGTAAAGCTATAGTTGAATCATGAATTGTGTTCGTGGCATTGAGGTAAGTGTTTGGTCTAACCTTAGCTTGAGGGATTAGGAGTTGTGTCTTATTTGCTACATATTAATTGTGGAGTACGACGTATAGGCATGGTGACGAGTATCTATACGTTGGTGTCAAGCATGCCCGTGAGTCTTGTATTATAATTGTTATGACTCCGTTGTGGTTTATTGCGCTTCATATGTTATTATCACCATTGTTCCCTTGCCGGGATGTTTGTTTGATATTAATGATCCCTTGCTGGGATGTTTGTTTTGATAGTATTGTTCCCTTGTCGGGATGTTGTTGAAATATCATTGTTCCCTTTGTCGGGAAGTTGTTATATTACTCTTGTTCCCTTGTCGGGATTCCTTCTGATTATTGTTGGCTTGTAAATGGGAGCGGGTGGTACGCCTACCACAAGATATAATGAAATAGGAGCGGGTGGTACGCCTACCACCAGATATAATGAAATGAGAGCGGGTGGTACGCCTACCACAAGATATAATGAAATGGGAGTGGGTGGTACGCCTACCATAAGATAAATGAAATGGGAGCGGGTGGTACGCCTGCGACGAGATAAATGAAATGGGAGCGGGTGGCATGCCTGACACAAG